>NC_091150.1:53766105-53823605 GCF_040958095.1 Procambarus clarkii | reverse complement strand
GGGTGTGTGTGGGAGGGTGACACCTGCTGGAGGGTGTGTGGGAGGGTGACACCTGCTGGAGGGTGTGTGGGAGGGTGACACCTGCTGGAGGGTGTGTGTGGGAGGATAACACCTGCTGGAGGGTGTGTGTGGGAGGGTGACACCTGCTGGAGGGTGTGTGTGGTAGGGTGACACCTGCTGGAGGGTGTGTGTGGGAGGATAACACCTGCTGGAGGGTGTGTGTGGGAGGGTGACACCTGCTGGAGGGTGTGTGTGGTAGGGTGACACCTGCTGGAGGGTGTGTGTGGGAGGGTGACACCTGCTGGAGGGTGTGTGGGAGGGTGACACCTGCTGGAGGGTGTGTGTGGGAGGGTGACACCTGCTGGAGGATGTGTGTGTGGGAGGGTGACACCTGCTGGAGGGTGTGTGGGAGGGTGACACCTGCTGGAGGGTGTGTGGGAGGGTGACACCTGCTGGAGGGTGTGTGGGAGGGTGACACCTGCTGGAGGGTGTGTGTGGGAGGATAACACCTGCTGGAGGGTGTGTGTGGGAGGGTGACACCTGCTGGAGGGTGTGTGTGGTAGGGTGACACCTGCTGGAGGGTGACACCTGCTGGAGGGTGTGTGTGGTAGGGTGACACCTGCTGGAGGGTGTGTGTTGTAGGGTGAGACCTGCTGGAGGGTGACACCTGCTGGAGGGTGACACCTGCTGGAGGGTGTGTGGGAGGGTGACACCTGCTGGAGGGTGACACCTGCCTGAGGGTGAGACCTGCTGGAGGGTGACACCTGCTGGAGGGTGACACCTGCTGGAGGGTGAGACCTGCTGGAGGGTGACACCTGCTGGAGGGTGTCGGCAATACAGCCAACGAGGCCATCACAGTTCTGACAATCCTGAATTAAATAAGATTCCACTGACTAATCTTCACATAACTGGAAATCTCTCCATAGTAATTTTCACGTCTAGTCATAGCTCCCCAAACTCTTGATTTATCCTGCGTTTCTACCTGAGCGTTTCTGAAGGCCCCCCCACGTGTCCAGGTCCCTTCGTCTCGGCGAAGACGTAGTGTGGTGGTGATGTCAGTGGTTCGAACACCGAAGTCGCTAGATATTACACACATGATACTTAGTAAGTGTCTGCTTACTGCCAGGGAACTACACAAAGTTCTCGTGAGACTTATATGAGTACTGCCGTCGACTCGGGGAGGGGGCCGTGGGAGGCATGGGGCCCCGAGCCCTGCAGGGGGGGACCACCACCACCTCCCCCCAGCTGCGATCATAAACATTCTCACTTGACTTGATGTTTGATCACTCTAGTTTGTGCCCTGGAAGGACGTTACTGTGGGAGGGTGTGGGACCTGCCTGGGAGGACGTTACTGTGGGAGGGTGTGGGACCTGCCTGGGAGGACGTTACTGTGGGAGGGTGTGGGACCTGCCTGGGAGGACGTTACTGTGGGAGGGTGTGGGACCTGCCTGGGAGGACGTTACTGTGGGAGGGTGTGGGACCTGCCTGGGAGGACGTTACTGTGGGAGGGTGTGGGACCTGCCTGGGAGGGCGTTACTGTGGGAGGGTGTGGGACCTGCCTGGGAGGACGTTACTGTGGGAGGGTGTGGGACCTGCCTGGGAGGACGTTACTGTGGGAGGGTGTGGGACCTGCCTGGGAGGACGTTACTGTGGGAGGGTGTGGGACCTGCCTGGGAGGACGTTACTGTGGGAGGGTGTGGGACCTGCCTGGGAGGACGTTACTGTGGGAGGGTGTGGGACCTGCCTGGGAGGACGTTACTGTGGGAGGGTGTGGGACCTGCCTGGGAGGACGTTACTGTGGGAGGGTGTGGGACCTGCCTGGGAGGACGTTACTGTGGGAGGGTGTGGGACCTGCCTGGGAGGACGTTACTGTGGGAGGGTGTGGGACCTGCCTGGGAGGACGTTACTGTGGGAGGGTGTGGGACCTGCCTGGGAGGACGTTACTGTGGGAGGGTGTGGGACCTGCCTGGGAGGACGTTACTGTGGGAGGGTGTGGGACCTGCCTGGGAGGGCGTTACTGTGGGAGGGTGTGGGACCTGCCTGGGAGGACGTTACTGTGGGAGGGTGTGGGACCTGCCTGGGAGGACGTTACTGTGGGAGGGTGTGGGACCTGCCTGGGAGGACGTTACTGTGGGAGGGTGTGGGACCTGCCTGGGAGGACGTTACTGTGGGAGGGTGTGGGACATGCCTGGGAGGACGTTACTGTGGGAGGGTGTGGGACATGCCTGGGAGGGCGTTACTGTGGGAGGGTGTGGGACATGCCTGGGAGGGCGTTACTGTGGGAGGGTGTGGGACATGCCTGGGAGGACGTTACTGTGGGAGGGTGTGGGACATGCCTGGGAGGGCGTTACTGTGGGAGGGTGTGGGACATGCCTGGGAGGGCGTTACTGTGGGAGGGTGTGGGACATGCCTGGGAGGACGTTACTGTGGGAGGGTGTGGGACAATATACTCTCTCGCACCCTATAAACCAATCCAACAAAGCCTCGCTCAACATAACCAAATGCAATTAAAAAAGCCCTAATGGGTTGCAGGATTGATATTAACCTTTTTTAGCAATGTGTCCGAGGGATGTGTGATGCAGTTATGTGAGGTATTTTACTGTGTTCACGGCTTGCTCTCTCTTTTATCTTGCTTCAGGCTGTTTAATTTAATTTTAGTACATTTTAGAGCTATTTGTGTGTGTGTGTGTGTGTGTGTGTGTGTGTGTGTGTGTGTGTGTGTGTGTGTGTGTGTGTGTGTGTGTGTGTGTGTGTGTGTGTGTGTGTGTGTGTGTATGTGTGTTCACCTAGTTGTTCTCGCGGGGGGTTGAGCTCTGTTTTTCGGCCCGCCTCTCTACTGTTAATCAATCAACTGTTGCTAACTACTAACTAATTTTTTCCACACTTTCACACACACACTTAAGGGGCTGGTAGCCTGGTAGATAGCGCGCAGTACTCGTAATTCTGTGGCGCGGGTTTGATTCCCGCACTAGGCAGAAACAAATGGGCAAAGTTTCTTTCACCTTGAATGCCCCTGTTACCTAGCAATAAATAGGTACCTGGGAGTTAGTCAGCTGTCACGGGCTGCTTCCTCGAGTTGTGTGTGTGGAGTGGAAAAAAAAAATATTTAGTAAAACAGTCGATTGACAGTTGAGAGACGGGCCGAAAGAGCAAAGCTCAACCCCCGCAAGCACAACTAGGTGAATGCACACACACACACACACACACACACACACACACACACACACACACAAAAAAAAAAAAAAAAAACTGGTCTCACGTAGGCGGTGTAAAGCGCTCTGAATGCCTCCTTACTTAGGTTTCTGAATGATGTTCTAACTTTTGCTAGCGTCGAGCACGCTGCTGTCGTTATCCTATTTATATGTGCCTCAGGAGCTAGATATGGTGTTACGTCCACTCCCAGGGTCCCTTTTTTAGAATCGTCACGGGTAGGCAATTTTCCTTCGTTTTGTACTGATCCTTTGGTCTCCTAGTTTCCTTTCCATAACTTCGCACTTGTTCGTGTTGAGCTCCAGTAGCCATTTATCTGACCATCTCTGCAGCTTGTTCAAGTCTTCTTAGCGGAGCCTTCAATCCTCATCTGTCACAACTCATCTCATTAATTTCGCGTCACCCGTAAAACATTATTGTGACAGTGTTATGCTTTCACACCATCACGGATATCTTCATAACTTTCCCGACGGATTGAGACGGGGAGTTTTTGTCTCCCGGTAATAGATCTACTCTGAGAACGGGCTGTATGTCCTGTGTATATCAAATTCCTTAAATATACACTGTGGTCTAACGTAGGTGATAAATGGTTTATTCCTTGTTAATGGTATGTACATTTATACATTTGTATTTACGCTATGTATTTAATTCATATAACAAGGGACAACTACCCATCCTTTTTCTCTTTATTTTTCTTTCTCCTCTTAGTCTTACGTTCCCATTCCTATAATCATTATTACCCCGTTCTTACTCTCCTTTATTACACTCTTCCCATCCGTTCCTTTCGCCTTGTCCTTACCTTTCCTAGAGGAAGGGGCTCCAGGAGGCGCTTCAGACCCACCACCGACACCAGGAGGCGCTCCAGGAGGGGCTCCAGAGCCACCACCGAAACCTGGAGGCGCTCCAGAGCCTCCACCGACACCAGGAGGCGCTCCAGAGCCTCCACCAACACCAGGAGGCGCTCCAGAGCCTCCACCGACACCAGGAGGCGCTCCAGGAGGGGCTCCAGAGCCACCACCGACACCAGGAGGCGCTCCAGAGCCTCCACCGACACCAGGAGGCGCTCCAGAGCCTCCACCGACACCAGGAGGCGCTCCAGGAGGGGCTCCAGAGCCACCACCGACACCAGGAGGCGCTCCAGAGCCTCCACCGACACCAGGAGGCGCTCCAGAGCCTCCCCCGACACCAGGAGGCGCTCCAGAGCCTCCACCGACACCAGGAGACGCTCCAGAGCCACCACCGACACCAGGAGGCGCTCCAGAGCCACCACCGACACCAGGAGGCGCTCCAGGAGGCGCACCAGAGCCTCCACCCACACCAGGAGGCGCTCCAGAGCCAGCACCGACACCAGGAGGCGCTCCAGGAGGCTCACCAGAGCCACCACCGACACCAGGAGGCGCTCCAGAGCCTCCACCGACACCAGGAGGCGCTCCAGAGCCTCCACCGACACCAGGAGGCGCTCCAGAGCCTCCACCGACACCAGGAGGCGCTCCAGAGCCTCCACAGACACCAGGAGGCGCTCCAGAGCCACCACCGACGTCGACGAGAATGGCCTTGCTACTGACGACGAAGACGAGGACGAAGACAGAAGTACTTGCCAGGTGCTCTTCATTCCGCCCAGCGAGTTCAGCGGCAACGCAGACACCAGACGAATATTGGCCCACATATGTAACAAAATAATCAGTCAGAGCAAATCCCCGCACGGCACGCATGTCCACGCCAACACCATAACTCCTCAACCCGTTCTCGCACTTTCGTACAGTCAATATTGACGTATTAAATAAGTGCATATCTGACATACTAATTTATTGTGAATATTTTAGTTTACCTTGAAAAGCTTCATAGAAAACACCGACCTTACCTAACCTTCTTAGTATGTTAAGATAAGCGTCTTATTGCTTCGTAATTACAATTATTACTTTATCTATTATAGGTATAGGTTAAGTAATAATTGTAATTACGAAGCAATAAGATGCTTATCTTAACATACTAAGAAGGTTAGGTAAGGTCGGTGTTTTCTATGAAGCTTTTCAAGGTAAACTAAAATATTCACAATAAATTAGTATGTCAGATATGCACTTATTTAATAAGTCAATATTGACTGTACGAAAGTGCGAGAACGGGTTGAACTCCTACACTGACCTCATCATACTGAGGAAAGAATACCGCGACCCGGAATTCAACCACAAATCCCCAGACGAACAAATGCAATTCCTGGAAATGGACGACGATCCTGATGGTACCAAACTACCGTCCAGGTTGTACTGTTCAAATATAAAGCGTCGCCTTGAACATTAAACTGCAACCTGGCTAAAGCCTCCTGCGGGCCATGGAACTGCGAGCGACCAGGAAGACACCCGCCATCCACAGATCTCCAGTATTAGCTTCAGTATTAGCTCCAAAGAGCCTCCACTTGCTGGCTATTCATGCCCGAGCCACCTATTGTGTGGCTTAGTCTTTATCCAACCCGTCCTTTGGATAAGTGACAGCCAAAAGTGACGTTAAAAATAACGTCACTTTTGACTCGTATACGCACTATGGCTAAATTTGGACGTAATTTGAAATGAAATCGACTCACAAAAGTGACGTTCTGTTCCGTTTTCTATTTGAGTCGTCCGGCTTAATCCCAGAGGTTATAAGAGGACACTTTAAATTAATGTTTTTTCATAACGTTTTGAAACTTTATGAGAATTTCCTGCCCACCTAACCTATCAGAAGACCCTTAACTTACTGTTGTTGAAAAAAAAATCCCAAATTTATTTTCATTTTTTTTTCATTTTCAAATTACGTCCAAATTCGGCCATACAGGAAAACGGCCAAAAGCGACGTTCTTTTTAGAGGACAGGTTGCTTTATCAACCAATCATTCTCGCTCCCCATCACAATCTACTTGATAACGGTCCACGACAGACCGAAACGTTGTCGTCACATCTTCTGGTGTGTGGTTTGGTCTTTATGGGACAACAGTATATGTTCGATATTCGATATTACACACCTTCCTACGTTAATATTTGATGCATATAAAATTCGGACTTTTGTTTTTATCTCATTTCCTGTCGAAGTGTCAAACTACCTAATTGCCTTGTTAACGAGTGTGCGTCGTATGTCTGGAACCGGCCGGTCGGTGGGTACTCACCTATTTGTGCCTTCAGGATCGAGCATTGACTCTTGGATCCCGCCTTTCTAGCCACCGGTTGTTTATAACAATGACTCCTTTCCGTATCATATATAGTTTTTAAATTATGAATAGAGTTTGCTTCCACAACCTGCTCATTAAGAACATTACATTTTCCCACTATTCTCACGCTAAAAGAGAACTTTCCGACATCTCTGTGACTCATCTGAGTTTCCAGCTTCCACCCATGTCCCCTCGTTCTGTAAGTATCTAGTGTGAACATTGCGTCTATTTCTACTCTGTCAATCCCCAAGAGTATTTTACATGTTTATATCATATCTCCCCTCTCCCTTCTTTTTTCTAGTGTCGTCAGGTTCAGTTCCTTCATGCGCTCTTCATACTTCATCCCTCGTAACTCTGGGACGAGTCTCGTCGCAAACTTCTGAACCTTTTCCAGTTTCCTTATATGTTTCTTCAGGTGGGGACCCCATGATGGCACTGCATATTCTAAGACTGGTCTCACATAGGCAGCATAAAGTGCCCTAAATGCCTTCTTACTTATGTTTCAGAACGATTTTCTAACTTTTGCCAGTGTTGAGTATGCTGCTGTCGTTATCCTATTTATATGTACCTCAGGAGTTAGATTTGGTGTTACGTCCACTTCCAGGTCCCTTTCTCGAATAGTTACAGGTAGGCAGTTCCTTCATTGTGTACTGTTCCTTTGGTCTCATGTCACCTAATCCGATTTCCATAACTTTACATTTGCTCGTGTTGAACTCCAGTAGCCATTTCTCTGACCATTTCTGCAACCTGTCCAGGTCCTCTTAGAGGATCCTACAATCCTCATCTGTCACAATACTTCTCGTCAACTTTGCGTCATTCGCGAACATCGACATACAGGACTCTACTCCAGTAGACATGTCATTAACGTATATTAAAAATAGAATTGGTCCCCGCACCGATCCTTGAGGTATTCCACTCGTTACTGTTCACCAGTCCGACTTCTCGCCTCTTACCGTAACTCTCTGGCTCCTTCCTGTTAGGTAGTTCCTTATCCATGCTAGGATCTTTCTGCTTACTCCCGACTGCCTCTCAAGTTTGAATAGCAGTCTCATGTGCGGTACTGTATCAAAGGACTTTTGGCAGTCCAGAAATATGCAGTCTACCCAACCTTCTCAGTCCTGCCTAATCCTCGTTATTTTATCATAGAATTCCAAAAGGTTTTTTAGGCAAGATTTCCCTTTCCAGAACCCATGTAGATGTTTGTTTACCAACCTAATGTTCTCCAGGTGTGCAACCAGTCTTAGCCTAATTATTCTTTCAAGTATTTTACAGGGGATGCTTGTCAGTGATACAGGTCTATAGTTAAGTGCCTCCTCCCTATCAGCTTTCTTGAAAATTGGTACAACATTTGCCCTTTTCCAGCAATTGGGCAATTCTCCGAACATAAGTGATTCATTAAAGATCCTTGCTAGAGGCACGCTGAGGGCCTGCGCTGCCTCTTTTAGTATCCACGGTGATACTTTTCTGGTCCAACTGCTTTAGTTGCATCCAGTGTTGTCAACTATTTCATTACCTCCTCTGCTGTCACCTCTATATCTGATAGTCTTTCATCTAACGTAATCTCTTCTAACAATGGGAGATGCTCAGGCTCGATTGTGAACTCTCCGTGGAAACTGGCATTCAGTGCCTCGCAGATTTCCTTGTCACTTTCCGTATATGCCCCCTTCTGTTTTCCTTAGTCTTGAACTCAGCACTTCTACAGAGAAGGAGACCAGTATTCAGCATGGAAGAAAGATGAAGGTCTTGGAGATATTCGTCTAATCATAGTGAGATCGTCTGAGGAAGTTCGTCGACCAGCTGTGAGATGAGATCTATCGTGGTTTTACTAAAGACTGAAGAGCAACTCTACACGAACAACACAGAAGTCCTAGAGGGAGCATCTACCAACTACAATAGGCTGCTAGGACTGCAACATCCGTCCTTCAAGAGTAAGGTAGATTAAACTTCCCTTCCCATTCCCCTTGTTTGATGAGAAGTGAATGTTATTTGTATCATATATGCGTAGAGATTTATTGTGGAGAAAGACAGCCAAGATTAAGATAGTTTCAGATTAAGTATAAATTTATATTGGTCAATAATTTTTTTGATCCAGATTAATCGTGGGTTATTAATGAAAAGATCACAGCAACTTTTATATTAGTGAATTTATAATAATAATCTTAGCTGGAAAACTTTTAGTAAAGTTCTAACGAGTTCTGCTTTTATTGAGAGGTGTTGCTATATTGTCATTGAATTTCACCGCGAAGGCTGTTACCACATTGTGACAGTTAAGATATTTTCGCCCTTAAGCCAACTGTACTTTTATTTCCAGTAAATTGTGTGTACTTTTATATTGTGTCTCGCTTATCTCCTTCACCCACTGTATGGTTCTCCCTGGGGCCGGGCTGGAGCACTGAACACGATTAAGCAACCTTCAGGCTGGGACACATTACCGCTGTGTTGATATAAATGATCCGACCTTTGTTGAAGCATTAGCCTGAGTGGCGACCTATTATATCTAAATTTTGTGGCGGGCAAGTCGGCAGCATGGAGCCCCGGGTCAGTCTCCCGGGTTGGAGACCCGGGAGCGGCCGGTTTACCTCATTTGCCACGGGGTTGTAAGGCCGAGTGTAAGACTCTTCCCCGTGAGTGACTGAGGTGCTGCCCTTAAGTGAACGGTGGCACTGGTGGGTTGGTAAGGCCCGGGATGCTGCCACAATACTAGCTGACTCTGATTTTGCCAATCTATTGGGAATTCGATTGAGTCCTAGATACTTTAAGTTTACCCAGTCCTAGATACTTTATTAAGTTTGTCGACTATTGTGAGACTGAAATTATTAGTCCATAGCAACTTTAAAGTTTTTGGTCAACTACACCAAAATCTCTCACTGGTCATAAAATTTATGACCAGTTTATTAACTTGTAAGCTGAAGTCTGGTGTGCCAATGTTTACTAAGTTTCGTGTACCAGGTATATGGTACCTCATGTTCAAGTGTCTCAGGTAAATTCAGACACCAATTGTGTCCAATGTGATGTAAACATTCTTGTTGTGAAGGGGCCCAGTAAACTGTAGAGTTTCCCATACCCTCGAGATGTATTTACTTAAGACCAAGAGTACTTACTAATGTCAGAGGACAACCTAGCACTATGAGCATCACTGAGGGCGTAACATAGAGCAATGGGGGGCGTGTTCGTGATATGAAAGATATCCTTATTGATACACTCGTTAAACGGATCCACAGTAATCTTATTCTTGCTTGTCCAAATTTGAAGGATATATGCCTAGCCACACATTTAACTGACTATTGTCAGTTATATGTGTAGCCAGGTACATATACTCACCTTATAACTGACTACTGTCTCTGGTATTCACTCTTACTTTCCATCCTAAGTACAAGACGCTAACAGAGTATTTGAGATAACTGAGTCTTTTAAGCTTGATGTTAAGTAGGAAGAAAACCGATTCTGCTCTACAATTCTACGCGATTAAGGTAAGTGTTTGGCTTGGGTCCATTTAGCTGGTCGGCGTTCAATCCCCGACCATCCAAGTGGTAGGGCACCATTCCTTCCTTACATCCTATTCCAAACTCTTATCTTCATATCTCTATATATTTGTAATGGCTTACCTCTCTCTCTCTCTCTCTCTCTCTCTCTCTCTCTCTCTCTCTCTCTCTCTCTCTCTCTCTCTCTCTCTCTCTCTCTCTCTCCCTCTCTCTCTCTCTCTCTCTTTCTCTCTCTCTCTCGCTCTCTCTCTCTCTCTCTCTCTCTCTCTCTCTCTCTCTCTCTCTCTCTCTCTCTCTCTCTCTCTCTCTCTCTCTCTCTCTCTCTCTCTCTCTCTCTCTCTCTCTCTCTCTCTCTCTCTCTCTCTCTCTCTCTCCTGATAAGTATCTTATATTTCTTGCGTCCCGGGAGGGACCAAGCTAATCTTTCGTTGAGTTTCTGTTTTTTATTGTTGAAGTTCCTTTGCGTGCACAAAGAGTTATTGATCGTAAACGACATTCTACACCATCCTTCTATTGACAGGACACAAGCATCTACTCAGTCCTCTCGAGTGTATATGGGAAACTGTGTTAGAGTTGGCTGTGTCAAACTGTATGATGAAAGACAAGAATTTAGGGACAAATTGTTATACACTTAGTGGAAGATAATCACTTAGATGAGGAAGTTTTACAAGAGTTTCCTGGCTAGTCAGAGAGCCTTGATAGATTCAGTCGTCAGGAGCTGGAAGCTCGACTTAGGCAGAGTGAGATTAGAGAGAGTTAACTGTGACACTGAATTACAAGTAGCTAGATTGACGGATCAGATTAGAGAACAAGAAAAAGAGATGAAATAGCGGGAGGAAGTGATTTAACTTAAGCGAATGCAAGCAGAGATGGAAAAAGTTAAGCTGAGCGAATTAGAGGCTACAGAAGCAAATAGACAGAGGGAAGAAGAAACTAGACAAGCTAGACAAAAGTTAGACAGAAGTTAGTTAGAAGGAAGAAGATACTAAACAAATTGAAATAGAGTTTAAACAGCAAATGGCTGCAGACCAAATAAAGTTAGCTGAAAGAAGAACAGATGGATTATGTAGTAGTGATTTATCAGCAGATGGCTTAGGTGGTATTGATTATCTAAAAGGGGTCGAAATACCTCACCTTAGTGAACAAGATCCAAAACTTTCCTGTTTACACTTTTATAGATCGCCACGAGTTTAACGTGGCCAGACGCTTCATGGGTTGCTGTAGTACAATGGTCACCGAAAGGAAAAGCAAAGGGAATATTTGTGTCTTTACCTTAAGACGAAATCTTAGATTATGACGATATCAAATGTAGGATTTTGCGAAGGTTATAAACTGAATCCGGAGGCACTTAGACAGAATTTTCGTAATTCGAGACTTAGCCATGACCAGACTATTACAGATTTTGCCTGGATTAAGCAAATCATAATTAAAAGAAGGCTTAATGCTACAAAAGTTCGTGATTTTGAATCTTTAAAGAAGCTGATGCTAAGTGAAGAGTTATTATCCTGTTTGTCAGATGAATTATACACCATTTAAGCTGCAGGTAAAATTTTGTATGAAACTATTCATGAATTAGTAAAACTAGCTGATGACCTGAAACCCAGAATAAAGTGCCTTGTATATCTCATTATCCTTATATATGGCACATAACCCATCAAAAAGGACTATTTCATATCAGCAGAAACCCTTCTCGCTTCCTCAGTCCACTCAGCAGATCTTTTCTACCTCTGAGGCAAAGGTAGGTAATGTTCCATCTGGAGGCGAGAGCCCCAGGTAACGTTGATAAAGTTCACATTGCTATGAGACAGTCGACCAGTGAAGGTTGTGACTTTCGTAGCATGAAGGATCATGTTGTTCGTTATTATTAACGATTGCACCCAGAGCTGCAGCCTAACTTCTCCTTGTTCCTAAAGTGTGGCAGTCTGATTCCTTAACCTTTTCTTCAGTTATGTCTCAGTGCCCATAAACCCTCCATGACGCAATGTCGTGTCTTGAAGAGCGCAAGCAGCTGGAAGCATTTAATAATGTGTCTTGAGACTGGTGCATGTGTCTTGAGACTGGTGCATGTGTCTTGAGACTGGTGCATGTGTCTTGAGACTGGTGCATATGTCTTGAGACTGGTGCATGTGTCTTGAGACTGGTGCATGTGTCTTGAGACTGGTGCATGTGTCTTGAGACTGGTGCATGTGTCTTGAGACTGGTGCATGTGTCTTGAGACTGGTGCATGTATCTTGAGACTGGTGCATGTGTCTTGAGACTGGTGCATGTGTCTTGAGACTGGTGCATGTGTCTTGAGACTGGTGCATCGCAGAGGTTAATTAAATCTTGTAGACGTATCTGGCAGCTTTCTCAAAACCCAAATGTCGAGTACACAATGTGTCAACTTTGTGAAAGAGAAAACATGCACTTCAAGGACTGACCCACCAAACACACACCGAAACTACGACGTTGGTACAACGTTCGAGCAAGTTTTAACACCACCTAACCAGTTATAACAACCAATATAGCAAGTTGTAACAACGTTCTAATACGTCATAAACACGTTAAGCCAAGATGTAACAACTTTATTTCAAGTTGTAACAAGCGGAAAATAGAGACAGTTTCGGTTTGTGTTTCCAGGGGATTGGGATATAGAGCTGTCCGACTACTTCTCAGTCAAAATGGATGAACTAATCACAGCGATTACTCAAGCTACAAACATTGAGGAAGTTGTTTGAGTTGAAGAAGCTGGTGTCAGTCTCCTTCCGTGTCTCTCATTTCCACTCCATCTCTCCTATTCTCCCTTTCTTCCTCCCATTCTCTCTCCCTGTAGACAAAACATGCTAGAGTAATGTTAAGTCAGTGCCGAATCAACATTATCATTGTTGAATGCACGTCGGTAACAGCCGTGAAACAATTTAGATAACACTCTATGGACAATCAACCCCACATTTTAGACACCTTTGAATTACTGTTTTGTCGCAGTAGAAGACAGACCCACTTAAACAAGGGCGTGGGACTCTATCCCAAAACACCCATTATGGCATTTCAAATCACGTGCAGTACAATTCCAACACACCTTGCGGTGTTTGGTGTGGCTAGCCGCAAGCGTCTGACTCCCAGCCTTGAACCAACTAGCAGATAGTCTATCAGAAATACATTTGTTATCATATGCAGGTTAGTGTGCCCTGGAAACCCCACGAGGAGGTACAATTTGACCTCCACTACTCTGTAAGGAGGCAGAGTAGTGGGTGATGGTGCGAGCCTCGCCATGCTGATGGGAGTGTGATAATGGTGGTGTGGACGACGTGGGTCTTTGGTGGAGAGAAAGAAGGAGTCATTTATCTTAAAGACAACTTCATTGATTTCCTAGGTTAAGCCTAACCCGACCTGCGTAGGATACGAAGGACACTCTCTCTCTCTCTCTCTCTCTCTCTCTCTCTCTAATAACGTTCACACCGCAACTGTACAGATGCAGTGTTGCAAGTATCATTGCTCTCTGACTGTGCGTATTTCTGGGCAATCGGACACTCATTCACAGATAAGCCTAACACATGTTGCAAACTGCATTGCTTTCTCTCTCTCCCTCTGACCGCCCTCGGGCCACCTGCCAACCGCAAACTGCAGCCTCTCGTTCACAGATAAGCCTAACACATGTTGCATTGCTCTGTCACTCATTTTTTTTATCATTGCCTTCCTTCCTTTGGGTGTGTCACACATGGTGCTCGTAGGGACAACAGACGGGTAACTGATGTGTGCCACTTAGCACAACAGGAATTGCGTAGCTTCTGTGGGTTGTGTTCCAGCCACAGGCGAGGTATATTAAGCGGTTTGAGTTGAAGGTGTGGCAACAGTCCCGCCTGGATGGCAGGCTAACAAGGGATGTCGGGCGAGAGGAGTACACAGTACACCCTGGAAACACAAACCGTAACTGTCTCTATTTTCCGCTTGTTACAACTTGTAATAAAGTTGTTACATCTTGGCTTAACGTGTTTATGACGTATTAGAACGTTGTTACATCTTGCTATATTGGTTGTTATAACTGGTTAGGAGGTGTTTAAAACTTGTTCGAACGTTGTACCAACGTCGTAGTTTCGGTGTGTGTTTGGCGAGTATTGGGTGGTAGTTGGGGTAGAATACACTATTGAGGTGGGAGCTGGTGGAGGGTGATGGAGGTCGGTAGTTGGCACAGTGGTATGGACTAGTAGTGATGGCAAGAATGGTGGTAGGAGGGAGTGGAGTATATTGGTAGCGGAGGTGGTGGTGGAGCAGGTGGTGGTGGTGGTGGTGGTGGTGGTGGAGCAGGTGGTGGTGGCAAGTGAGGACGGTGCGAGGGAATAGATTTCTCTCTTAAATGTGTGATAGAGAGTGCACACCACTATTATGAGACTCTCACTAGTACACAGAGTGCGTGCACTGAGTCAAGTTTCTTTATTACGAAACGTAGACCAGCCTTGTCGTGTATCTGGTGACAGGTTACGTCATCAGCTCCCCGCTGGGTACCAAGTTGGCCGACGTAGGTGCTGGCGTTCAGGATTTACAGCACGGTGTAATATGGAGGACAGTAGTAAACTCCAAGGGACTGAAAATCCAGTAATAGAGTCTTGGTGGTACTGGACCAAGTTGCGGTCTGTGAGGGTCAGCTGCCCCTCAACGGTGTGTGTAAACAGATAGGCCAGGCCCATGGCGTCACGGCCTAGCACCACCCTCAGCCAAGGTTCTGATTGGTAGAGGAATCAGTGCCAGCCACGAGGCTTGGCCAGTTTCAAAGAACAGGGAAGCAGTGTGTGAAGCCACCAGCACCAGGCCGCCCCACGCTTCCACCAGCATTCTGAAGTAGTCGCTACACTTGTGTGGACCTGGAGATCCACACAAGTGTAGCGACTACAAGACGGACAGTCCCCATGTCCGTCTGACACAACATTAAGCACCCATCTCGTCTAGATAACATTTCATCTCGCATCTCCGAGCTACAGAATCCGGTCTCGTGCAGGTTGAAATTAATGATATTCGAGTGATACAACGAGAGAGGAAGATATTGCTCTCTCGTGATCACAGTAGAGGCAACTCACTACCAAGCGTTCATCAGCGCTCATCACTAGCAGCCGTCAGCCTATTGCTACTTAAGTTATGTAGGAAGGGGGAAGGGAACTATCAGGAGAAAGCAACTAGCCATTACGACTATATAGCACTGGGAAGGATTTAGGACAAGGATTTAGAATGGGACGGGGGGGGGGGGGGCGTGTGTCACCACCCCGTGTGCCCTACCACGTGTGTGTCACCACCCTGTGTGCCCTAACACGTATGTGTCACCACCCTGTGTGCCCTAACACATGTATGCTGGATTTTGGCATTTACGGCTTCAGCAGGTAGGCGGTTCCATGGGTTTATAACGTTCTTGTAGGAAAAAAACATGTTTTCAGTCCTACTTGAGAGGACATACTCTCCAACACTATATCTGTGACTGGCCTGTTATCAGTGACTTCAGGCCAAATGGTGTGAGGTACTTTGAGCTCTGTAATTACTTCGTACACTCAGGAATATTGGAAGATATTTTTGTGCTGTACCCAGATTTTACCAGTGGAGGCTAATAGATCAGCCTTACATATTTTGTTCTCTCCTGATTCCATGTATGACTGGCCGTCCTGTGAGGTGGAGATGTTGGATGAGCTTTTAGCTGGTTTTTGATCTACACTGTGTGGTCCTTCATATAGAATAGGAAATTAGCACCTTGCTGTGTATACCTAAGCATGTTGAATAAATACAATGTTTGAGAAGAGACTTGTAGAAACTGGTAAGAGTAATTATAATATAATGTTTTCATGATTCAATGTAATAGTCATATTTCTACTGTATCATTCATTAAATTGTTCATTATGTCTCAATTTTTCACATATCCTTAACCTAACATCATTTGTGCAGCATATTTTTCTTTTATGTCTCACCAAGATTTAATTTAAAAATAAACCCAAACAAAATAAATTAAAAATGGGTATGTATAGCAAAGGTACACCCCCTTAGTTATACTTATTGCTAGGTGAACAGGGGCATTTGGTGATAGTAAATGCTCCCACCAGCCCGGGATCATCACCTTCTCTCATATTTCATGTTCACCAGTGTTTATTTACTTAATAACTACTGGTATAATATGTTGCTATTATAAAACTAATTCTAATATCATAAAAGACATACTTACTACAAGTTTCAAGCAGAGAATATATATATAATTAACATGAAGAACTCCGTCTTGATGAAACTCACCTGCTAAAATGTTTCTTTATAATAATAATATCGATCCTCCATGTTGTGTAGTAGAGAAAAATTTAGTTATATCCAGTTTACATAAAGCTACGAGTGGTCGAGAGCGTCCTTAGTGCGAGGCAGTGTACTTACCAAGATTTTTATATTTAAATGCCTACCTGAATACCGACGTATTCAGGTAGGCCTGAATACGTATCCAACATTCTTCGTTGCTGCTACGAAGATGCAAACAAGAAAAACGTTCGTAAATACGTACGTAACTGCCTCGTGATTCTGGCCCCAGGTTGTGGAGATAGAGTAATGGAGACGGGTGTAAATATGTGTTTATTGTCTACTCCGATCCCTATCCCTCGCTGCCGAGGAGAGGCGCTCTCAACTAGCCCTGGGTAGGGAGCTTTCACTTCCCTTGAATTGACGTCACGGCTCTCTCCCTCCCACAGAACTACTCGACTCATGCTAAAATACTACTCAATTTACCTACGTTAGGATAGATTACTATTGGTTAGGATGGGATAAAATATGGCACAACCCGCGGGGACCAATGTAGCCGAGCCTGCACTCTCCTCCTGGCGACCCTCTGCACGCTGATTGTGCGGGGGATACAAAAATAAAATCCTTTACGACCTGACTCAAGCATTATTCTCTACACGATAAAATACACCATCTGCTTTTTAAAAACAGATATTGCACGACTTTCAATGATGACGTCAGAGTGCTGCAGATAATGCAGGGGGGAGGGTTGGGGGTAGGGGAGGGTTGAGGGTAGGGAAGGGTAGAGCAGGGTATGAGGTAGGGGGTAGGGAGTGGTTCCAAGTGGAAGGGAAGGGTAAGGACGGCATGAGGTAGGGGAGATGAGTGTTAAGGGGAGGGGGTACAGTAGCTGGTGCAGAGTTAAGCTCCACTAACCCCTCCCTCCAACACTATAGAGTTTAGTTCCTCTAAATAGTCCCTCCCTCACTATAGAGTCGCAGCTCCTACATAGAATCCTCCTCCAGATTAGAGCAGCCCTCCAATGCAGCTCTCTTTTCCCCCTCCTATTTACGCTCCATCATACCCTCCACCTCCTCCAACATACCCACCCTGCCTCCAACATACCCCACCCTGCCTCCATCATACCCCACCCCGCGTCCAACATATCCCACCCTACCTCCAACATGCTCCACCCTGCCTCCAACATACCCACCTTGCCTCCACCATACTCACCCTGCCTCCAACATGCTCCATCCTGCCTCCACCATACCTACCCTGCCTCCAACATACCCCACCCGGCCTCCATCCTGCCTCCACCATACCTACCCTGCCTCCAACATACCCCACCCTGCCTCCAACATACCCCACCCTGCCTCCAACATACCCCACCCTGCCTCCAACATACCCCACCCTGCCTCCAACATATCAACCATGCCTCCAACATATCCACCCTGCCTCCAACATGCCTACCCTGTCTCCAACATACCCACCCTGTCTCCAACATGCCTACCCTGTCTCCAACATACCCACCCTGTCTCCAACATGCCTACCCTTTCTCCAACATGCCTACCCTGCCTCCAACATGCCTACCCTGTCTCCAACATGCCTACCCTGCCTCCAACATGCCTACCCTGCCTCCAACATACCCACCCTGCCTCCAACATGCCTACCTTGTCTCCAACATATCCACCCTGCCTCCAACATGCTCCATCCTGCCTCCACCATACCTACCCTGCCTCCAACATACCCCACCCTGCCTCCAACATACCCCACCCTGCCTCCAACATACCCACTCTGCCTCCAACATACCCACCCTGCCTCCAACATACTCCACCCTGCCTCTAACATACCCCACCCTGCCTCCAACATGCCTACCCTGCCTCCAACATGCCTACCCTGCCTCCAACATGCCTACCTTGCCTCCAACATGCCTACCCTCCAACATACCCTCCTTCCATCCTACTCATTGCCAGACCATGAATTACACAAACCTGAATTGGCAGGAGGTACAAAGGGACAAAGGGAACACTTCTGCTTAATTAGCACCGCTCAAGGCCTCCCGCCTGGTGAGTCTGCCTGGCGCTAAACGTCTCACACACGCACACGCACACGCATACGCGCACACACACACGCACACGCACACGCACACACACACACACACACACACACACACACACACACACACACACACACACACACACACACACACAGGTGGAAACTGAGTACCCACATGAGCCACAGGGACGTTAGAAGGAACTTTTTCAGTGTCAGAGTAGTTAACAGGTGGAATGCATTAGGCAGTGATGTGGAGAGAGAGAGCAAGAGAGAGAGAGAGCAAGAGAGAGAGAGAGCAAGAGAGAGAGAGAGCAAGAGAGAGAGAGAGCAAGAGAGAGAGAGAGCAAGAGAGAGAGAGAGAGAGAGAGAGAGAGAGAGAGAGAGAGAGAGAGAGAGAGAGAGAGAGAGAGAGAGAGAGAGAGAGAGAGAGAGAGAGAGAGAGAGAGAGAGAGAACGTGTGTCTCTTGGGATGGGGTTACTAGGAGGTGAGGTGTTCAGCTTACAGCAGGTAAGAAGGGGGGTGGATTATGAGAGGTTTTATCTCCTTTCCACGAAAGGTGTTAATCCCTTCTAGCCTGTGTGTGCGTGTGTGTGTGCGTGCATACGTACGTGGGCTTGAGTGCGTGCGTGCGTGCGTGCGTGTGCATGCGTGCGTGCGTGCGTGCGTGCGTGTGCGTGCGTGCGTGCGTGCGCGTGCGCGTGTCACTAGTTCACGGAAGCGGTAACTTCTACCCAAAATGAGCCACACCGAGATTTTAAATATATATACTATCCTGAACAAGAATTTGATAATATTCTACCTCACACTGTACACCTGATTACTTGACCAGAGAGGGGGGTACATACCAGACTGTTTCCCGCTCACACAACTAGATGAGTAATGATGATGTATGGTTGACGATGGTGCTCCGTCGTCGCCTTTCCACTTGGTGATTCTCTAAGTGCTAGTAGATTGATGATGTCGATTCTTTTCTACACAAATCTCTGGAGTCACAGTCACCACCCAACAAACACAGTCAGCAGTTCCACGGCGGGCCGTCCCACCTGGCCGTCAGGTCAGGTCAGGTCACTACTCGGTCCTCCACACTGTATGCACCGGTGAGTTCACTAGTTACACTTTGTTTTTTTCGCACTATCGCTAGCGATATGACTATGCTATGTAGCACGCACCCTGTTAGCTACACACTGTGTGTGTGTATGTGTGTGTGTGTGTGTGTGTGTGTGTGTGTGTGTGTGTGTGTGTGTGTGTGTGTGTGTGTGTGTGTGTGTGTGTGTGTGTGTGTGTGTGAAAAAAAAATAGTAGTTAGTAACAGTTGATTGACAATTGAAAGGCGAGCTGAAAGAGCAGAACTCAACCCCACAAGCACAACTAGATGAATGTAACTAGGTGAATACACACACTTGACCACCACAACTCCCATCTCAACCCCTACCCTCCCCACCTTCACCCCCCCCCCCCCCACCCTTCCCACCATCCCCACCCCACACACACTCACTCTCACTATACCTACACATTGGAATAGGGAACAAACATGGAAGGGAGACATCAAAACACATGTGGTGAGAGACAAGGTGACTCAATTAATGAGATGATCTTTTGCATGTTGGGGGGGGGGGGATTTCAAAGAGGAACTGAGAGTAATGAGGGAGACAATAAGCAGCCAACAGGATGAGCTGAAGGCAGCGCAGGAGGAGATAAAAAAACTGAAAGATAACCCTCCTCAGTACCAAACACCAACCATCCCTCAGGAAGCTGGAAATATATCTGTTGAAGGGACTTCTACAGTGCAAGCCTCAGTCACAGGCATGCTTAGAAAGAACCCAGAAGCTATGTTTGCAGTAAAGGAAGTTGCCATGAAAGCAACCACTTCTCAGGAAGCAGCAATATATACTAGTCAGCTGCTGGAAAAGAAAAGAACAGTAGTTGTAGTAGGTATTAGGGAACACAAAGGTTCCTGTCAGGCAGAGTGGAGAGATAATAACAGATTTGCATGACAGGGATCCTGAAGAGGGTACAGATGGAGAGGGGCTGAATAATGCACATCAACCCCACCCATGCAACCTGTTACCTAACCATGGAGCAACTGTCAGCACCCATGGAAGAGCCAGCAGGAGTAAGTTTAAGTGAGGAGAGACAGATGAAAGTGAGCTTCAAAGTGATGTACACAGAGATGGGATTACGAATTAAACAAGTGAATTTGGAGAAAGGGCACATGAAGAAAACCCAGATGTAATAGCACTCACAGAAACAAAACTATCATGCATCATAACAAATGCAGTGTTTCCACAGAATCAGGATATAGTAAGGAAAGAGAGGAAGGGAATAGGAAGAGGATGAGTGGCACTGTTGATAAGGAAGGCATGGAGTTTTGAAGAGATCGACATCCCAGCCTGGGAAGTTTCCAGAGACTACATAACAGACACTATGACAGTGGGAGGACCCAGGATAATGGCAGAAGAAATATATAATCCCCATTAAATGACAGAAGACCCAGACAGGAGTATGGCAGTAACAACAGGCAACCATTAACATAATAATGAGAGTAGCTTCAGTTGCCTGCAGGAAGAAATCTAAACTGCTAATCATGAGGTGACTTCAACCATGGAAAGATAGACTTGGAAATAGAGAACCACGTGAAGGGACAGAAACATGGAGAGCTAAATTATTAGATGTGGGGTCAAGAAACTTTCTATGCCAACATATCAAGGGGTTCATTAGAATGAGAGGAAATGATGAACCAGCCTGACGTGATCTGATATTCACCCTGAACGAGTCAGACGTAAGGGAAGTCAAATTAGAACCCCCCCATAGGAATGAGTGACCACAGTGTCCTGTACTCAAATGGCAATAGGAATAACCCATCCAAGAAAAGGACCGAAAAGTAAAAGACTGGAATACCAAAGGGGATTCGATATTCTACATTGTAGTCTAATCATACAATGGGATTAGACAATTTATGATAGAAATGCCATGGGAAGGAAGGAATTATCAGGGAGAAGCGCCAAGCCATTACGACTATATAGCACTGGGAAGGGATCAGGAGGACAGCAAGAGACTACAGGATGACCTGGACAGACTGAAAGATTGGTACAACATATGGCTACTAGAGTTTAACTCGAACAAGTGTAAAGTAATGAAGATAGGGGTAGGGAGCAGGAGGCCAAACACAAGGTACCAGCTGGGAGAGGAAATCCTTCAGGAGTCAGGACGAGAAAAAGATCTTGGGGCTGATACCACATCAGACCTGTCCCCTGAAGCTCTCATCAAAAGGTTAACATCAGCGGCGTATGCAAGGCTGGCGAACACAAGAACTGCCTTCAGAAACTTGTGTAACGAATCGTTCAGAACTTTGTATACCTCATATATATTAGACCAGTACTGGAATATACAGCTCCATCATGGAGTCTACATCTAGTCAAACACAAACCACAGTTAGAAAAGGTTCAGAGGTATGCCACCAGGCTGGTCCCCGAGCTGAGAGGAACGAGCTTCGAGGAAAGATTAATGGAACTGAACCTCACGATACTGGAAGACAGAAGAGTTAGGGAAGACTTGATCACTACCTATAAAATTCTCAGGAGTTGACAGGGTAGATAAAGATAAACTGTTTAACACGGGTGGTACATGAACAAGGAGACACAGGTGGAAACTGAGTACCCAAATGAGCCACAGGGACGTTAGAAAGAACTTTCAGTGCCAGAGTAGTTAACATATGGAATGCATTAGGTAGTGATGTGGTGGAGGCTGACTCCATACACAGTTTCAAATGTAGATATGATAGAGCCCAGTAGGCTCAGGAATCTGTACATCAGTTGATTGACGGTTGAGGCGCGACCAAAGACCCAAAGCTCAGCCCCCGCAAGCACAACTAGGTGAGAACACTCACACACATACACTCACATCAAGGCTTATCCCATCGTCTGCGGTAAAGCTGGAACTCTCGTAAAAATAGTGTAAAACATTCACCCAAACGTCCAGTGCCGCTTGTAACTCGTAACAGTGAAGACCTTGAGAATGACAATATGTTGAAAAGTGAGCAAGGTGACGTGTTTAACTGGGCGACGGTGGGGTGTAACTACCGCCTTTAACTGCCCTCCCAGCAGGGAATGGCCCACTTGGTGCTCCCGGACATGCACGCACCCACTGTATTCATCACGTGGCGTGTAAACGTCTCAAAAGCATTAAACCGAACTCAACGTGAACACGTGAGGTCGGCATATTGACGGGAATTTGACACGTGAAAACGTATCAAATGCATCATACCGTGAAGGTCGGTATACAGCGAGAGGTGTATACCGACCTTCACTGTTTACCACGGGAGTTTACTTAGCACTGAACCATGTTTAGTGCTGAAGTAAACTTGGTTGTTGGTCAGTGAGGATACAATGGTGGCCGTTGTCACCCACCCGAGGCTGACTGATCATCATCTGGGCCAGCCCCAGTTGTCCCCTCAACCCAACACCACACCAGCCCCAGTTTTTTTTTTTTGTTTTTTTTTATTTTTATTTTTACATGCAAGCATGCGTATAACGTACAAGAAAAACAGAACAAACATAACATAGAACAAAAGTACAAAGCACACATATGTACAAGGACAAAGGAACAAATCAATAGAAGACCAGCCAGAAGGGCTGACCACAAAAAAATGCATATACAAACAATACACAATTAGTAACACAGTGTAATACAAACATAAGGGAAAACCCCAGGACAAAATGCACACAAAACAAGCCTGCTAACACCTCAAATACATACAGAGAGGCGAGAAACATACAAGAATAAGGACAATAACAATAAAGAAAACAGATCCGCCATAACAAACGGAAGGCAAAACATAACAAAGAGCACACGCCAACAGCCTGAAGGGCACACAATATGACAAACAAGTGCACACGACATCCATAACCGAACACACAAACGCATAGGAACCGCACACCCCCCCACGAGCCATACAAAAAAAACACAAAACAAACCGGAGCACGCAGGAACCGGGAAACAATACCCACCCCACCCACTCACATACACACCCCACAACCAGGCAACACAAAATACATAGAAATCACTTGCGAGGAACATCGTGAGAAATGTACTTCTCCGGGAACAGCTCACGAGGATATTTCGACTTGTAAGCTTCCCAGACGAGATCTTCAAGGTCGGTAGGGTTTTTGATCCCCCGCGCTCGAGCGGGTATCATAAACTCGGGAACATCTATATCTGGCGGCATCGGCCAAAGCCTAAGGTCACTGACGCAAGTCGCATAACGAGGCTGGGGAGCGCCAACCACGCCCTTCGAGGAAGCAGATGACACCGGAGAAGCGGACGAGGGACGCCGAGCCTGCCACGCCTTCGCCATCGGAGCAGGTGTCGGACGCTGAGACGATAGCACTTCCACGGATACCGCAGGAGACACGGAAGGGACTGCAGGAAACGGAAGAGGCGGCAAGACCGCTGCCGAGGAAACGGGTAACGAGGAAGGGGCCACAGAACATCCAGAGCGAGCATCCTTTCTCAACATCACCACCAGGCCACCCCGCTCACCACCAACTACAGCAGGGGGAACCACCGCCCACGAAGAACCGGAGCCATCCGACGCAGGACCCTCGGACACCGGACCAGAGGTTGAGGCCGAAACGCCGGCACCGGCATCCTCAGGCAAGTGTACCTCCGCCACCACCGTAGTGTGCACCACATCCGGAGCCACGCCACCGTCAACGGAAGGACGACACTCGTCGAATTCGCCAACATCAGCCCACACAGAAGAACGCCGGGAACGCTTAGGCTCGGGCCGCACATCATCAGACCCGGAGGCAGACTCAGCGACCCGCGCAGCACCAACCGAGCGAACCGACGCACGCCGCAGCACGGCAGCCTCCTCAACCACACAGGGCACCAGGCCAGGCACAGGAGGGAATTCCGGATCCACCTCAGCTCCCAGCACAGCCGGGACAGACGGCGAGGGTGCAGGGACCGGGACAGACACAGCAGAGGAAGAACTGGAAGACGAGGGGACCGAGCAAACGGCAGGCGGAAGAGGCTCAGGGACACCAGCTGGAGCACTAGGCGAGGACACAACCTCCGGAGGAGATGCGGCAACAACAGGGGGCGCAACAGGCGGAGCAACAGCTGCTACAGAGGGCACCTCCTCAGCCGAAGAGACGTCCATACCCACCGAATCATTCCCCACAGGAAGGGGCGGAAAATCCTCCTCACTGAAGAGGTTCACTGGTGCAACAGGAGGCGCAGAACAGTCAGCAGCATGATGGCCCAAAAGACCACAACGATAACACGTCCGCGGCTGACGGGCGTAAAACACCCGAACGTTGTACCCCATAAGGTGCACAGAGGACGGAATATCCGCCCGGAGTCTCATGCCCAGGGTGCGAATGTTAGACCTCACACCCTTAAGAGGACTAGAAGACACCACGTTCACTCTCACACTAACAACTGCGCCAAACCGCCCGAAATACCGCCGTAGCAGAGCCTCTGGAAACTCCAAGGGAGCCCCATGCACACTGATGTAAGTAAGTGCACCACTTCTATCCGAGAGGGTGACAGTGCCCGCACCATCCGGCAGGGGCAGTGTCCGCCCCTCGTATCGCCGGAGAAAATCGCGATACGCCGCCTCCTCTGCAAACTTCACAATGGCCCTACGGGCCGTTACCAACTCTACCCCATAAATCGCAAACACAGGGACAGAGAGCAGTTCACAAGCCAGGGCAATCTCCGGGTAACCAGCCCGCACAGAGAACTCTAGTCCCACAGACTGAGCTCGGACGACTGGGGGTAGAGGGACCCCCATCGTAACGCCACGTCAGCACAGGCGAGCAGACACACACCCGCCCCCAACCGGCCGAAACGGGCAAACAACACCAAACTGCTGGAGCGCCGATTCAACACGTCTGCCCCGCACCGAAGCTAGGGCCAGACTCCTCCAGCCCCAGTTGGTGTGGTGTTGGCCCCTCAACCCAACACCACACCAGCCCCAGTTGGTGTGGTGTTGGTCCTCAACCCAACACCACACCAACCCCAGTTGGTGTGGTGTTGGCCCCTCAACCCAACACCACACCAGCCCCAGTTGACGTGGTGTTGGTCCTCAACCCAACACCACACCAGTCCCAGTTGGCATGGTGGTGTCCCCTCAACCCAACACCACACCAGCCCCAGTTGACGTGGTGTTGGCCCTCAACCCAACACCACACCAGTCCCAGTTGACGTGGTGTTGGCCCTTAACCCAACACCACACCAGCCCCAGTTGGCGTGGTGTTGGCCCTTAACCCAACACCACACCAGCCCCAGTTGGCGTGGTGTTGGCCCTTAACCCAACACCACACCAGCCCCAGTTGGCGTGGTGTTGTCCCCTCAACCCAGCACCATACCAGCCCCAGTTGACGTGGTGTTGGCCCTCAACCCAACACCACACCAGTCCCAGTTGACGTGGTGTTGGCCCTCAACCCAACATCACACCAACCAAAATGTCTGATGTAGAAGAGCGCAAAAAAGCAAGATAAGAATGTGGATAAGGGAGTGTATATTGGCACCTCTGAGAGCCTCCACACCGCCGTCAGCGAGCCTTGTGAAGGACACTGTAGCTATCATGCTGACATATGTCATCTTGAGAGTGCAATGTGAACTCACGCACCCTCATACCTGCTTATCACCTTAACATCTGTTCATACTAAATTGTAAATCTCATAATATTATGAGATTTGTCTCATTTGAATGTCTATGAATGAATGCCGTATTTGTCTAGCAACCCATCCTCGACTCAAGTCCATTACATCCAGCATGAGTCTGGCCCTAGCTTCGGTGCGGGGCAGACGTGTTGAATCGGCGCTTCAGCAGTTTGGTGTTGTTTGCCCGTTTCGGCCGGTTGGGGGCGGGTGTGTGTCTGCTCGCCTATGCTGACGTGGTGTTACGATGGGGGTCCCTCTACCCCCAGTCGTCCGGGCTCAGTCTGTGGGACTAGAGTTCTCTGTGCGTGCTGGTTACCCGGAGATTGCCCTGGCTTGTGAACTGCTCTCTGTCCCTGTGTTTGCGATTTATGGGGTCGAGTTGGTAACGGCCCGTAGGGCCATTGTGAAGTTTGCAGAGGAGGCGGCGTATCGCGATTTTCTCCGGCGATACGAGGGGCAGACACTGCCTCTGCCGGATGGTGCGGGCACTGTCACCCTCTCGGATAGAAGTGGTGCACTTACTTACATCAGTGTGCATGGGGCTCCCTTGGAGTTTCCAGAGGCTCTGCTACGGCGGTATTTCGGGCGGTTTGGCGCAGTTATTAGTGTGAGAGTGAACGTGGTGTCTTCTAGTCCTCTTAAGGGTGTGAGGTCTAACATTCGCACCCTGGGCATGAGACTCCGGGCGGATATTCCGTCCTCTGTGCGCCTTATGGGGTACAACGTTCGGGTGTTTTACGCCCGTCAGCCGCGGACGTGTTATCGTTGTGGTCTTTTGGGTCATCAGGCTGCTGACTGTTCTGCGCCTCCTGTTGCACCAGTGAACCTCTTCAGTGAGGAGGATTTTCCGCCCCTTCCTGTGGGGGATGATTCGGTGGGTATGGACGTCTCTTCGGCTGAGGAGGTGCCCTCTGTAGCAGCTGTTGCTCCGCCTGTTGCGCCCCCTGTTGTTGCCGCATCTCTTCCAGAGGTTGGGTCCTCGCCTAGTGCTCCGGCTGATGTCCCTGCGCCTCTTCCGCCTGCCGTTTGCTCGGACCCCTCGTCTTCCAGTTCTTCCTCTGCCGTGTCTGTCCCGGTCCATGCACCCTCGCCGTCTGTCCCGGCTGTGCTGGGAGATGAGGTGGATCCGGAATTCCCTCCTGTGCCTGGCCTGGTGCCCCGTGTGGTTGAGGATGCTGCCGTGCTGCGGCGTGCATCGGTTCGCTTGGTTGGTGCTGCGCGGGTCGCTGAGTCTGCCTCCGGGTCTGATGATGTGCGGCCCGAGCCTAAACGTTCCCGGCGTTCTTCTGTGTGGGCTGATGTTGGCGAATTCGACGAGTGTCGTCCTTCCGTTGACGGTGGCGTGGCTCCGGATGTGGTGCACACTACGGTGGTGGCGGAGGTACACTTGCCTGAGGATGCCGGTGCCGGCGTTTCGGCCTCCACTTCTGGTCCGGTGTCCGAGGGTCCTGCTTCAGGTGCGTTGCCTGCGTCGGATGGCTCCGGTTCTTCGTGGGCGGTGGTTCCCCCTGCTGTGGTTGGTGGTGAGCGGGGTGGCCTGGTGGTGATGTTGCGAAAGGATGCTCGCTCTGGATGTTCTGTGGCCCCTTCCTCGTTACCCGTTTCCTCGGCAGCGGTCTTGCCGCCTCTTCCGTTTCCTGCAGTCCCTTCCGTGTCTCCTGCGGTATCCGTGGAAGTGCTATCGTCTCAGCGTCCGACACCTGCTCCGATGGCGAAGGCGTGGCAGGCTCGGCGTCCCTCGTCCGCTTCTCCGGTGTCGTCTGCTTCCTCGAAGGGCGTGGTTGGCGCTCCCCAGCCTCGTTATGCGACTTGCGTCAGTGACCTTAGGCATTGGCCGATGCCGCCAGATATAGATGTTCCTGAGTTTATGATACCCGCTCGAGCGCGGGGGATCAAAAACCCTACCGACCTTGAAGATCTCGTCTGGGAAGCTTACAAGTCGAAATATCCTTGTGAGCTGTTCCCGGAGAAGTACGTTTCTTCCGATGTTCCTCGCAAGTGATTTCTATGTATTTTGTGTTGCCTGGTTGTGGGGTGTGTATGTGAGTGGGTGGGGTGGGTATTGTTTCCCGGTTCCTGCGTGCTCCGGTTTGTTTTGTGGTTTTTTTTGTATGGCTCGTGGGGGGGTGTGCGGTTCCTATGCGTTTGTGTGTTCGGTTATGGATGTCGTGTGCACTTGTTTGTCATATTGTGTGCCCTTCAGGCTGTTGGCGTGTGCTCTTTGTTATGTTTTGCCTTCCGTTTGTTATGGCGGATCTGTTTTCTTTATTGTTATTGTCCTTATTCTTGTATGTTTCTCGCCTCTCTGTATGTATTTGAGGTGTTAGCAGGCTTATTTTGTGTGCATTTTGTCCTGGGATTTTCCCTTATGTTTGTATTACACTGTGTTACTAATTGTGTATTGTTTGTATATGCATTTTTGTTTTGTGGTCAGCCCTTCTGGCTGGTCTTCTATTGATTTGTTCCTTTGTCCTTGTACATATGTGTGCTTTGTACTTTTGTTCTATGTTATATTTGTTCTGTTTTTCTTGTACGTTATACGCATGCTTGCATGTAAAAATAAAAATAAAAATAAAAAACATCCAGCGGTCAACCCCACAGACGCATTCATAAATTTTAATATGCTGTTCATTCAAAACGGGAATTTTCTCAAGTATAAATTAATATTATAATATATTAGCATATTGTGTATAAATAGGCATAGGTTAGGTTAGGTCAGGTGTTTAGGTTCTGTTGGTGATTATTTGTATTTGTAGTACGTGGGTGAAGCATTTACAGAGTTGTGGTTCGAACAAAATTCGTCAGTGAAGCACTTGTTCCGGATATTTTCGAACGTCAACAGTTGTGAGTCGTGTGTAAACCGCTTTTCATTCATAAACAGGGGGTTTGGTGGGTGTATGGAATCACTTTTGGATCTTTGTTTGGAGGACGGGCTGCGTATTTGTCTATGAATGAGTCGTGTTCGAGGGCTGGTTACGAAGTAAACTCGTCGCGTTTGGTTCAAGCTCTTGAGCACCGTCTCATAAACCATTAATTGACTGTTATGTGATGGCTTTCATATATTGTGTTTTGGAATCCGGATATTGTGTTGGTCTTGACCTTCCCGGGACGTCGCATATCTCCTTCCCGCTGAGTTCACCGAGTGTTCAGTTAGCATTTCTGGTTCCCCTTGTTCCGGTCGCACTCAGCTCAGACCAAATGTTTCGGTATCAAGCCTGTTCGACCGCGAATCTTTGTCAATTGCGTCGTATTTTGTATTTCGTGATTATGTCCCGTCTAATTTTGGTCTCATCAATTTGAGATTAATCTATCTACATCCTTAGGTATTTATCACATAGGTCTCTGTCTGTCTCTGTCTCTCTCTCTCTCTCTCTCTCTCTCTCTCTCTCTCTCTCTCTCTCTCTCTCTCTCTCTCTCTCTCTCTCTCTCTCTCTCTCTCTCTCTCTCTCTCTCTCTCTCTCTCTCCCCCAAGGAGCCCCCGGCGGCGCCCGGGGTTGCTTGCACCAGCAACTCCAGTAAATCCTCCAGTGTCAGCCACCACGGGAGAGGATGCCTGCGTCATCAAGGGGGAGGAGGTGCTCCTCCGTGATGTTGAAGTAGCAGTGACTGACGCCGACGGAGGAGGAGAGGAGGGGAAGGGGGGGGAGGGGAATGGACAGTGGGAAAGAAATGGGAGGGTTTGGAGAAAGAGGGGAAAGGTGGTTGGAGGGAGAGGGTAAACAAGTTGCAGGGAGGGAGGAAAGAAAGTTGGAGTGAGAGGAAAAGTGGGGTGGGGTTGAAGGGAGGGGAATGAGGATTTGACGGATGGGATAGGGACTTGGAGGGAGGAGAAGGAGTGGTTGGAGAGATAGAACGTGGAGTTGGAGAGTGAGCAAAAGGCTTTGGAGGAACAGGAAACAAAGTTGATGGTAGAAGAAGGTGGGGGAGGGTCACGAGAGGGGAGGAATAAGGGTTTAGAGGAAGGGGAAATGGTAGTAGGAAAGCAGGCAGGGGAAGAGGGGAAGTTGAAGGGGTAACTGAGGCCAACAGAGAGGAAGAGGAGGGAACGAGGCAAAATATTGCAATGGCAGGCAATGAGGCAGACACATAAACTGGCAGCCCAAAACTTATACCAGTTTGGGAAGAGATAATATGTTCAGCAAATGTACCGAGGCAGGTTATGTTGGTGTGGCTGTGATCTTGATTACTCCTAGGTGGGTGGGGGGGGTTATGTTGGTGTGGCTGTGATCTTGATTACTCCTAGGTGGGGGGGGGGGGTTATGTTGGTGTGGCTGTGATCTTGATTACTCCTAGGTGGGGGGGGGGTTATGTTGGTGTGGCTGTGATCTTGATTACTCCTAGGTGGGTGGGGGGGGGTTATGTTGGTGTGGCTGTGATCTTGATTACTCCTAGGTGGGTGGGGGGGGGTTATGTTGGTGTGGCTGTGATCTTGATTACTCCTAGGTGGGTGGGGGGGGTTATGTTGGTGTAATCTCTGTCTGTCTCTCCTCTGTCTGTCTCTCTCTCTCTCTCTCTCTCTCTCTCTCTCTCTCTCTCTCTCTCTCTCTCTCTCTCTCTCTCTCTCTCTCTCTCTCTCTCTCTCTCTCTCTTAAACTTAGAGTATGTTTTATAAAGTCTGTCTACTGACGTGCATATTGACACAGCAAGCAAGAGTTGGTATCCCACCTCAGCTCATCTGAACTCAGCTGTAAGAGACTCATGTACTTTAACTCTCTCATACAGAGAGTTCTCTCTCGCTCTCTCTCATCACCAGAGCAAAAATGATAACACATAAAATAGCGGACCACAATTTTATCTCAAACATCTAGGCTTAAAAATAAAAGTATATTTCAAAGGACTTTGTATAAGAAAAATTAGGTAATGAGTCTCTCGGGAAAGAGAAATCTGAATCACATTTTTTACTGTTATTATAAAATAAGGTTTCATTAAAATTTCATAAAATAATAACATTGAGGCTATTTTATATATATATATATATATATATATATATATATATATATATATATATATATATATATATATATATATATATATATATATTGTGACGATAATCTCTTTCTAGAGAGATTGAGCCTGCTCTTCCCTACTTTAAGTTACGCCAAAGACACAAGTATAAGATGCTACATTCAAGATACGTTACCAGTAGCACAAAACGTTTTGACCAGGAGGCAAAACGTATTCAAGATCCCCCCCACTCCACACACCCTCCTCACACCGGCTCGTCATCAAACCAGCTAGCTACCCTTCACCAGCTAGCTACCCTTCACCAGCTTGCCTGCTTCTGATTGGTGACTCGCCAGCCGCGCACCTGCAAACAGCACCTCAGCGCCCTCTACACGAATCGACGTCTGAGCCTGACCAGCTATCCACTTCAGAATATTCCTTGTGCTCTTAAGGTTGACACCTCTCTCTGGCATACTCGCTCATTAGCTTGTATACGAAGGGAGGTTTCAGCCATAGCCGATATTCTCAGCACCATTTTAACATTGTATTTTGTATTTCACATTGTCTTTGCACTTTCTTTATTATTTAACTGTATTTTAACTTCCCGAGATTTGTCTTTATTTTCATTTACGTTTAAAGTAATTATATTAAAGTTTCATTGGTCATATTTTGTGTTTTACGTGTTCCTCCCTCTGACTTACCCCAGACAACAGGCAAGCAGTCAATATTTTTGTTTAAAGTGTGACCAGGCTTTGACACCTGCCATTGGAGGACTGCCGAACATCAACACTCCAACACTTTCCCGTCACTATATATATATTATATATATATATATATATATTTGTGTGTGTACTGGCAGGAGGTTTCCATTTAGACATGTTTCATTAAGACTGCGTATCCTGTGTTAATTATTTTCTTGCTTAGGGCTTCTATTCACCTGACAAGTGCTCTTGCATCTTGGTTTAATTGGAAGATTTCTCCAATGTCATTTTTGTTCCAGGAAATATACTACATACTCCCCAGATACCCAGTAGTGCCCGGGTCTCTTTATATTCGTCTCTCGCTCTCTCCCTCCTATTCTTCCTCTCTCCCATTATCCCTCCTTCCTTCCTTCCTTCCGTGAAGCAGCGCCCGTCCCCCCCCCCCCCTCTCTCTCTCTCTCTCTCTCTCTCTCTCTCTCTCTCTCTCTCTCTCTCGTGAAATATAAACCCCTCGGCCGCCGACATGGTTTATGGGGCGATCTCCGTCGTCCTGGGAGAGTTCCGCCTCTCGTCTTAGATACACGATAGTGTAAGGCTCCCTTCTCCTGTTACTCAGCGTGTGCCTGTACAAGAAGGAATACAGACAGGGAAGGGACGTGCCGTTCCCCGTCCCAAAGCCTTATCCTGAGCCCTTACAAATGCTATATAGGCGTGATGGCTTGGCGCTTTTTCCTGATAGTTCCCTTCTCTTCGTTCGCACCAGCGCCATCACGTGCACGCACGCACACGCATACACACACATGCACACACACACGCACGCGCGCGCGCGCACACACACACACACACACACACACACACACACACACACACACACTCATAAATTGTTAGGATTGATAAAGATAATTTTACACAGGTGGTACACGTCCAAGGTGACATAGGTGGAAACTGAGCTCTCAAATCAGCCATAGAGACATTAGAAGAAAACTTTCTCAGTGTTAAGGTAGTTGACAATAGAATGCATTAGACAGTGATGCAGTGTACGGAACCACAGCCCCAAGCACTGAGTGTCCGAGGTTTATAAACCTCCAAGAGTCAGAGGTTTATAGAAGCCATTGTTTCATTCCCCCGGGCTCCTCTGGAGGCTACACAGAGGTATGACCTCAATATGCCAAGGAAATGGTGAATCCAGTTCTTGGCCGAGTTGCAGGCTCGTTCCTGCCAGAAATTACAACGATTGTAAACCACATGCTTCTTTGGTTTAATTCCTGACTAAATTAAGCCATTTTTCTTTGGTGAATACTTACTCGCTTTGAAAAGGAAGAATGGAGGGATCAGACCCATTCCCGTTAGTAATACCCTTTGCAAACTCGTTGCAAAGGCGGCTGTCAGATGTATCCCAATGGAAGCAGCCACCATGCTGCCACCCAACCAGCTGGGGTTTGGGGGTCTCCCAGTGAAGCAGCGGCCCGTGCTGCACGAGCCTACCTCTGTTCTCTCACTGGAGAGAAGGCAGTAGTGAAATTAGGTTTCAGAAATGTTTTCAGTTCGTTCTGAAAGGAAGGAGCTCTCACCGCAGTACAATAACACTGCCCATATATTCTTCCCTTTGTGTCAGCAGGTTACAGCAAAGACTCAACACTCCTGAACAAATCCACAAGGGCCGTGACGAGGGTTCGAACTTACGTCGGAGATGATCCCAGACGCTGCCTTAATTGACCGAGCTACGACATGGTTAAAATCTTCTTGTACGTAGGTTCGAACCCTCGTCAAGGCCCTTGTGGATATGTTCATTTGATGCATCTCGCTATTGTGATTTCTATGTGTACTCAACACTCTTGTTTGGCGAACACAAAGTCACCTCAGCTGAGGGAATTCAATAGGGAGACCCCGTTGCAGCCTTCCTGTTCTGTATTGCGGTTCGCTAAATTACGAACTGACTGGCCAGTGAGCTCAACATCTGATTCCTGGACGACGGCAATCCGACACTGCTGGAAGACCTTCAACTGGTAAAGGTCTTCCTTCAGAAGACCTTTACCAGTTGAAAGGGGAGGCTCCGGGCCTCGTCCTCAACCCCCTCCAAGTGCAAAATTATTTCATCCAACGAAGTAGTCATTAATGCAGTGAAATCAGTTTTATCGGAAGCTTCGTGTGACAGCACACTACTTGTCGTATCTTTGGCCCACAAAGCCGCCGTAGCAATCCTCGAGGAAATATTCAACGACCTAAAGGATGGAAAATACAATAGGGAACTCGGACTCCCTGATGTCCTGTACCTTTTCACTAAGGGCATTACCCTTACCAAGACAGTCAATACCTTCTTACCGAAGTGCCTTAAAGCGTACCTTTAACGGTTGAGCACCCACTTTTGGCAACCCACTACTAGGTCATTATAACGTGTTCTTGAGTTGATATGCAGGACGGCACTCAACCTAGACGGAGATGAGTGACTGGGACTACCAGTCAGACTTGAGGGAATAGACACACGCCAGCCAGCAGAGGTAGTACTGCCAACATTCTGATCTGAGTGCATCGCTGCCAGCGAATTAGTAGGAAAGATCCTACCAGAAAATATGATAGCCTCAGTAGAAGCTCAAGATCCGAAGTTCATCAATAGAGCCGTCAGTGTCAAACCACTGCACTGTAACAGTGTGTCTTACACTGTAACAGTGTGTCTTACACTGTTCCATGTTGCAATTGTGTGTGTACACACCTAATTGTACTCGCCTAGTTGTGCTTGCGGGAGTTGAGTTTTGGCTCATTGGTCCCGCCTCTCAACCGTCAATTCACTGATGAACAGATTCCTGAGCCTACTGGGCTCTATCATATCTACATTTGAAACTGTGTATGGAGTCAGCCTCCACCACATCACTGCCTAGTGCATTCCATTTACTAACTACTCTGACACTGAAAAGTTCTTTAAATGTCTCTGTGGCTCATTTGGATATTCAGCTTCCACCTGTGTCCCCTTATGCGTGTACCACCCGTGTTAAATAATCCATCCTTGTCTACCCAATTAATTTCCCTGAGAATTTTGTATGTGGTAATCATGTCTCCCCGAGCTCTTCTCTCATCCAGCGACGTGAGGTGCAGTTCACGCAGCCTGTCCTCATAACTCATGTCTCTTAGTTCTGGGACTAGCCTAGTGGCATACCTATGAATTTTTTCCAGTTTCGTCTTATGCTTGACTAGGTACAGGTTCCATGCTGGGCTGCATACTCCAGGATTGGTCTTACATATGTGGTATACAAGGTTTTGAATGATTCCTTACACAGGTTCCTGAAGGCAGTTCTGGCTCTTAGCCAGCCTCGCATAGGCCGCTGATGTTATTCTTTTGATGTGGGCTTCAGGAGACAGGTTTGGCGTGATATCAACTCGTAGATCTTTCTCTCTGTCTGTTTCGCGAAGGACTTCATCTCCCATTCGGTATCCAGTGACTGGCCTCCTAGTTCCACCGCCTAGTTTCATTACCTTACATTTACTTGGGTTGAACTTTAGTAGCCATTTGTTGGACCATTCCTTCAGTTTGTCTAGGTCATCTTGTAGCCTCATACTATCTTCCTGTCTTACTCCTCATCATAATTTTTGCATCATCAGCAAACATTGAAAGGAACGAGTCAATTCCTTCTGGGAGATCATTTACGTATATCAGAAACAGTATAGGTCCATGGACTGATCCCTGCGGGACTCCACTGATGACGTTTTGCCACTCTGAGAACCTCACCCCTCACAGTAACTCGCTGTGTCCTGTTGCTTAGGTACTCCCTTATCCAGTGGAGTACCTTCCCTTTCATTCCTTGCTGCATCTCCAGTTTGTGCACTAGTCTCTTATGTGGTACTGTGTCAAGGGCTTTCTGGCAGTCCAGAAATATGCAGTCTGCCCAGCCCTCTCTCTCTCTACGACAAATTTTTGTTCCCTGGTCATAGAACTCAATTAAACCTGTTAGGCATGATTTGCCATCTCTGAACCCATGCTGATGTTGTGTTACAATGTTCTTTCGCTCCAGATGTTCCACTAGCTTTTTTCGCACAATCTTCTCCATCATCTTGTATGGAATGCAAGTTAGGGACACTGGCCATGTAGTTCAGTGCCTCCTGTCTATCACCCTCCTTGTATATTGGGACTTCATTGACGTCTTCCAAATTTTTGGCAGTTCATCTGTTACCAGTGATTTGTTGTACACCATGGAGAGTGGCAGGCACAGAGATCTTGCTCCTTTCTTTAGAATCCATGGTGATATTCCATTCGGGCCTATAGCCTTTGTCACTGTCCAAATCTAGCAGATGCTTCCTCACCTCCCCACTGGTAGTCACAAACTCCTCTAGTGGTGTCTAGTTTGATATTCCCTCTCTTATCTCTGGGACTTCTCCTTGCTCTGAGGTGAAGACCTCCTGGAATTTCTTATTGAGTTCCTCGCACACTTCCTTGTTGTTTGTAGTGAATCTTTCTGCCCCTATCCTCAGTTTTATTACTTGTTCCTTCACTGTTGTTTTCCTCCTGATGTGGCTATGCAGCAGTTTGGGTTGAGTCTTTACCTTGCTCGCTAAATTATTTTCATATTGTTTCTCTACCTCTCTTCTCATCCTGACGTATTCATTCCTGGCGCTCTGGTATCTTTCTCTGCTCACTAGTGTTTTGTTGTTTTTATAGTTTCTCCACGCCCTTTTACTTAGTTGCTTTGCTAACTTACATCTCTGATTAAACCATGGGTTTCTCATCTGCATTTCATTTTTTTCCATTTGGACTGGGACGAACTTGTCTGCTGCCTCATTACACTTCTGTGTGATGTAGTCCATCATGTCTTGAACCGTCTTTCCTCTGACCTCTGTTTTCCCAGGCTATATCAGTTTGGAATTTTCTTATCTCCTCATAGTTTCCCCTTCCGGAATGCCGGCCTCTTGCTTTCTGGTCCCTTCCTTGAGTACATTAACCCTTCTTCGACCAGATACTCAAACAACAGTACACTGTGATCACTCATACCCACGGGGGCTTCAAGGACCGATTTCCCTTATGTCTGAATCGTTCAGAGTGAATACTAGGTCGAGTTTCGGTGGTTCATTATTGCCTCGCATTCTCGTGGGACTCTTGACATGCTGACTTAAAAAGTTTCTAGTCGCCACCTCCAACAGTTTCTCTCTCCATGTTTCCTCACCCCCATGTGGTTTCTTGATTTCTCAGTCTATCCTTCCGTGATTAAAGTCCCCCATTTTGAGGAGATGGGATCAATTTCTACAGGCAGCAGCGGCTGCTCTTTCAATTATAGTATTAACTGCTATGCTGTTTATGCTATACTCTTGCCTGGGTCTTCTTTCATTTGGTGGTGGGTTATATATCACTGCTGTCTGTGTGTGTGTGTGTGTGTGTGTGTGTGTGTGTGTGTGTGTGTGTGTGTGTGTGTGTGTGTGTGTGTGTGTGTGTGTGTGTACGTGTGTGTGTGTGTACGTGTGTGTGTGTGTGTGTGCGCGCGCGTGTGCGCATGTTTAAGAGGGAGTTGTACACCCATCCCCCCCCCTCCAAGTGTTCACACCCAGGGAAGCTTCCTCTAGAGGTCCGCCCAAGTGACCTCTAGATCATCTTGCAGAGTTAATCGAAATATTTTCCTGGCTGGACCCTAGTCAGCTTGTTTCATGTCTACGATATTAATCACGATAGTCTTGTCAAACAAACTTAATGGAAAAATCTTGAGTGTTTTTGCAGGCGGGGCCAGACGACCTACAAGCCTCAATCAGGTTAGCAACAGCAAATAACAACCCCTTCCCCTTTTTTTACCAGCTGATATGAAGTGAGGCAGCTTTGGGGGGCGTGTATATATATATATATATATATATATATATATATATATATATATATATATATATATATATATATATATATATATATATATATTGTGACGGTAACGCGTTGGTGTTCGGCTGTTTAAGGCTAGGGGTATGGCCTCGTCACATAGTTATAAAAAAAAATAGAAAAAACTGGAACTTCGTCTGTGGTAAGGTAAGGAGAAGACACACAAAACACAAGTAAACTTTAACAATGAAATTTTAATTACGTTAATTAAATCAAAACATGAATAAAATGCACAAACAAATTCTTATAATAAAATCAATCAAAATAATAAGAATAATTAGATGACACAATGAAAAGCTACGTTAAGGCAAAATAACAAGAAGTGCAATACAAAAGTAAATGGGAGGTGTTGGAATATTGGCTTTAAGCCACCACTTCTCTCAGTACACGCTAGCGTCTAGCCGGGAGGAGTGGTGACAACGAGAGCACTGAACATTCTGAGGTAGGAGGTTGGGGCGACCCCAGACATCAAGTAGTATGGGGGGGCGAGTGCAGGTGCAGCCAGACCGGCGACCAATCAGCGGAGCCGGTAGCGATCAACATGTAGTTTGGTGGTTTGAGTCCGAACAGGTGGCTGGCTGCATATGTTTTGCTCACCCTGGCAAGCCTTGCTGGTGTTGTTGTTGTTGTTGGACATGTCTTCCATAGTCGTTTTATATAATTTCAACGACGTGTTTGTGGAGGGAAGAGCAGGCTCAATCTCTTGAAGGAGATTATTGTCACAATATATATATATATATATATATATATATATATATATATATATATATATATATATATATATATATATATATATATATATATATATATATATATATATATATATATATATATATATATATATATATATATATATATACCTGTTAGAGAAGACACTGGGAGCCGATCTGCCAGCCTCTCCCACAATCTTCACCCTGGCGGGTGACAGCCAATCATCCATTCAGGGTGCATCCATCTGAGTTGAAAGGGAAGAGTTCAGTAATGCATTGTCTTAGTGGTTGACGAGTGCAGTCTGAGCCAGGTATGGATAAGGGCGAGTATAGAGTGGGGTGATTCCCCCTTTTTTATTAATTCAGTGTTAATATAGTAAATGTTCAAAGTGTTCAGAAGTGGAGAACTAGTGTTAAATGGCTGAAAATGGAATTCCTTTTGGTGTGTTAAAAATCTAAGTGTAGAATAACAAGCTTGAGTTTTGTTCACTTCCTTTCAAATAATATCCCATGAATTGAGCAAAGTTTAGTAATTTGTTGAGCAATTTTCCCTGTCACTTTGCTTAATAGTTGTTAAGAGTTTGGTGGAATGACAGGGTGGTGGCAGCATGTATTTAAAGTAATTAACATCTAGAGTCATTCTACTCCTAAGCTGTCTTCATTATTCTCCTACTCCTCTCCTACTACTACTATCCTCTCATCCGAACTCCATTTTCTATCTACCCTCTCCTCACTACTCCATTCTTCCTTCATTCCTTTACCCATCCATCCTCTCTTCTCCCATTCTATCCCGTTACCTCCACTCACATCCCTCAACTCTTCTCTACCTCAATTCCTCTCTCCATGTCCCTGTTTTCTAACCTTTCCACCTTCTCACCCACTCCTCCCTTCATCTCCTTCTTACTTATTCCTCCCTTACTCTAGTTACTTCTCACCACCACGGAGGAGATTTACACAAACGTCGCACCACACCCCCTGACCGCCAGCCGCAAATGACCGCATACAGGCTCACTGGGATGGTCTCATGATGGAAGTGAGACAATCAATGCTTGAAAAATGCATCTGAAAATGCATGAAAAATGTATCTGGTGAGAAAGCGCACTTCCTAGCGATAACAACACTCAATGCTGCGGAGTTTTTATACGCTGTACCCAACTCAGCGCTAAGAACTCGCCTTAACCACGACGCTCTTCGTAGTGGCGTAGCACTTAGCCTAGCCACCCCCCATCTTCACGGAGCACAAGTGCATCAGCAGCAGTGCATTGACACACCAATACGGCCAACACGGTTTGACTGGCGTAAATCACATGGTAAGAGTGCAAGGCGTGAAGTCATTATCATCAAGAAAAGCCTCGCCACATCCCGTTACCCAGCACAAAGAGAACCACACCAATACTGACCTAATGATCCTCTAAAATGTTCGCACACGGTCACAATGCTTCTCTGAAAGGATGGCAAGTGTGGGATTACACGTTCATCGGCTAATACCTACTTTAATACAATGCAATTGAAGGGGGAAGTGCTGTTTCTTTCAGGGGAAGGCAGACAGCCATCAATGTCAAAGGTCTAGCACAGTGCCACTACTCGGAAACCCTCGGTTTCAGTGGCAAATGTCCGTTGAAGTTCCTGAAGGAACTGGGGGACAAACTATTCAGCGTCACAGAATACTGGGTGGTAGGAAAAGCAAGTACAAAGAAATCTGAGATAAAGGACACACACATTCTCTGAACAGCCCGTCCTTCTATAGGGTTTCCCAACGTCAAGGAAAACGGTCAGTTTAAAGTGTCCTTATCCTAACCTACCAGAAGACTCAAAACAGGACAGTATGCCACTTTTGCCAGCCGCTTCCATTTTCTAGAACGACAACTTTTGGTGTTATGTAATGGATACGACCGAAAAGCGACGTTCTTTGAAGGAAGACAGGTTGCTATGAATGCGCCCTATTTCTTTTTCTGAGTTTGTGGGTCCCCACAATTGCACCAGACGTGATACCCTAATTGATTTTTTATTGATTTTTGTACGTCTTTTTTGTTTTGTATGTATATATATATATATATATATATATATATATATATATATATATATATATATTATATATATATATATATATATATATATATATATATATATATATATATATGTCGTACCTAGTAGCCAGAACTCACTTCTCAGCCTACTATGCAAGGGCTCGATTTGCCTAATAAAGCCAAGTTTTCATGAATTAATTGTTTTTCGATTACCTAACCTAACCTAACCTAACTTTTTCGGCTACCTAACCTAACCTAACCTATAAAGATAGGTTAGGTTAGGTAGGGTTGGTTAGGTTCGGTCATATATCTACGTTAATTTTAACTCCAATAAAAAAAATTGACCTCATACATAATGAAATGGGTAGCTTTATCATTTCATAAGAAAAAAATTAGAGAAATTATATTAATTCAGGAAAACTTGGCTTATTAGGCAAATCGGGCTTTGCATAGTAGGCTGAGAAGTGCGTTCTGGCTACTAGGTACGACATATATATATATATATATATATATATATATATATATATATATATATATATATATATATATATATATATATATATATATATATATATATATATATATATATATATATAATGAAAATCTATTCCCCCTGGCTGGGAAATGTAATTGTTTACGAGCTGAAGCATATTGTCTCAGGTTTAGGTAAGGAATCAGCCACCGTTCTGATAACCTTCAAGTCATCGTCTCTCGGCTGTCTGAGGTAAAGGTTAAAGCAAAGTTTGAAGTAAATAACAGCCATTTTCTATCCGCTGGAGCCATAAGGAAATAGGAAATAGTGTATATATATACTTCTCATGTATACATATACACGGGAGAACAAATATATAATATTGTAATTAAAACTCACTGTAAACTCAATCCTGCAAATTCCATAAACATATAGAGCAAGTATTCAATTTAATCGTTTAAAACAAATATTTAAAAAGGAATGACTTTATATACTCACAGACCTGTGAACATTGAGGAACACTCATCTCTCTTAACAACTCCCGGAGAATAATGAAATTTGAACGTCACTCAGTATTAAAGGAAGATTTGTCAGATAAAAGCATAAGTATTCATTCGGTAACTGTGGGACTCACCAGTTTATTATCTACTTGAAAACACAAAATTTACAATAAACAGTTGATGGTAGGTGATTTCTTTGTTGTGGTTGGTGGTGCAATTTGCGGTTGATGGGTTAATGGGTTGATCTAGTTGGGTAGTTGATCGGTTGTTGTGGTTGGTGGTGTAGTTGGTGGTTGATGGTTTATTGATAAATTGACACGAATTATGTAAATATTTACGCCAGGTTGCAGTAAATGTTTAATTTTTACATCAATGCCAGCTAGTAGGAAATGTTCTAGTAGTATATCACTGCTAGATGAAAGGAAATTTACAAATATTTTATCACTGCTAGCTGGAAGCAGATGAACACGCATGACACCATTGCTAAGTTGTTGGACTTGCTGTAAGTTCAACTCTCCTAAATTGTCGGTCAATAGTGATACTTGTCGCTATAAGAAGCTTATATAACAACTCTTACAATTTAATAGGCTTTTGGGTGGAAAGGTTTTTCTGTTTCCTAGCTTTTGTCGACTTAGAACTTCCAAGGTTTGCAATATTTCATTATGTCTCATAATATTATATACCGTAAAGATATATTGTATATGTTAAAAATTTTATATACAAATTTTAATATATAAATCCACTTACAATAATTATTGTGAAGTGTATTCACAATATCCGGCAACACTGATACATTATGTATATTTATCTAATTGTATTTAGTGATTTTATTATACATTTCTTAATGAAAGTCGTTAATTTGTATAAGGACTGTAATTAGGGTCTATTACAATGTATTATGCATCTCGCTGTGTTCATGGATCACTAGGCAATATAAACAAAAAAGTTTGTCTACAGAATGTGAAAATTAAGCAAATTTTTGGCCACAATAGCTTGCATATGTAAATTCGGGAATCACTAATGAGAGATAATTTTGGCAAGTAATTGTCTCAAAGCGAACCACTTCGTCAAGCTTAACGAGCGCCTCTGGCTGGGATTTATGGAGGGTGTATGTCAGGGCTCCATTGTCCATACACGATTGGTTTGCTTGCCAGTTCCTGAGTTTCTCGTCCGTAGATTGGTCCAAGGACGACGCTGGGGAGAGGCTGCACGCGTGTGTGTGTGTGTGTGTGAGAGAGAGAGAGAGTGTGTGTGTGTAATTACCTAAGTGTAATTACACACACACACGCGTGTAATTACACACACATTACACAGTGTGTGTGTGAGAGAGTGTGTGTATGTGAGAGTGCGCGCGCCCGTGTGTGTGTGTGTGTGTGAGAGAGAGTGTATGTGTGTGTGTACTCACCTATTTGTACTCGCCTATTTATGCCTGTAGGCTCGAGCGTTCTCTCCTGGATGCCGCCTTTCTATCCTTTGGTAGTTTAAAACAAAGACTCCGGTCCTTCTCTATCATACCCAGTTTTAAAGCTATGAATAGTGTTTGCTTCCACAATGTGCTCCTTTAGTTCATTCCATTTCCCCACAACTCTCACGCTAAAATAAAACTTTCTAACATCTCTATGACTCATCTGAGTTTCCAGCTTCCACCTATGTCCCTTGGTCTGTTGGTATTCCGTGTGAACATTTTGTCTATTTCCAATCTGTCAATCCCCCTAAGTATTTTGTATGCTGTTATCATATCTAACTGCTTCCTCCTTTTTTTCTAACGTCGTCAGGTTCAGTTCCTTCAGCCGCTCTTCATATCCCATTCCCTGCAACTTCGGGACGAGCCTCGTCGCAATTTTTTATAAGCTTTTCCGGTTTCCTAATGTGTTTCTTTAGATGGAGGCTGCATATTCCAGGATTGACCTGATATGGCCTAAATGCCGTTCTTCTGTTGGCAAACCTGGCATATGCCGCTGATGTTATCCTCTTGATATGGGCTGCAGGGGACAGGTCTGGCGTGATATCAACCCCAAGTCTTTTTCTCTCTCTCTCTCTGACTCTTGAAGAATTTCATCTCCCAAATGATACCTGGTATCTGGCCTCCTGCTCCCTGCAGGAGCAGGAGGCCTATCTTCATTACATTACATTTCCTTGGGTAAAACTCTAATAACCACTTGTTCGCCATTCCTTCAGTTTGTCTAGGTTTTCTTGAAACCTCAAGCAGTCCTCCTCTGTCCTAATCCTTCTCATAATTATGGCATCGTCAGCAAACATTGAGAGAAATGAGTCTATACCCTCCGGGTTAAGATAGGTTAGGTTAGGTTAGGTTAGGTTAGGTAGGGTTGGTTAGGTTCGGTCTTGTATCTACGTTAGTTTTAACTCAAATTTGAAAAAATTAACTCATACATAATGAAATGGATAGCTTTATAATTTCATAAGAAAAAAATAAGAAAAATATATAAATTAAGGAAAACTTGGGTTATTTGGCAAACCAGGCCTTGCATAGTAGGCCGAGAACTGCGTCCTGGCTACTAGGTACAACATATATATATATATATATATATATATATATATATATATATATGTCGTACCTAATAGCCAGAACGCACTTCTCAGCCTACTATTCAAGGCCCGATTTGCCTAATAAGCCAAGTTTTCATGAATTAATGTTTTTTCGTCTACCTAACCTACCTAACCTAACCTAACCTAGCTTTTTTTGGCTACCTAACCTAACCTTACCTATAAATATAGGTTAGGTTAGGTTAGGTAGGGTTGGTTAGGTTCGGTCATATATCTACGTTAATTTTAACTCCAATAAAAAAAAATTGACCTCATACATAGAGAAAAGGGTTGCTTTATCATTTCATAAGAAAAAAATTATAGTAAATATATTAATTCAGGAAAACTTGGCTTATTAGGCAAATCGGGCCTTGAATAGTAGGCTGAGAAGTGAGTTCTGGCTACTAGGTACGACATATATATATATATATATATATATATATATATATATATATATATATATATATATATGTGTGTGTGTGTGTGTGTGTGTGTGTGTGTGTGTGTGTGTGTGTGTGTGTGTGTGTGTGTGTGTGTGTGTGTGTGTGTGTGTGTGTGTGTGTGTTTGTGTAAGATTAATAATTCTAACACGAATTTTCTCAATATTTCTTATGTTTTTCTTCACTGTCGGTGGTAATGGAAATATCAATTCTCCAAAATTCATTTTTATTAATGGTCTGATGCTTAGAAGCGTTTTGTAAGGGCTTCTTACATTCTCAAAGACATCTTTACACTTAACACTACACTTATAATTCACTTGATACACTGTGTATTAAATATTTGACATAACACTTGCTTTTTATTGGTTTTGGGTGAGGTGGGTACATGAGAATGGAATTAACTGCGGAGGGCCTATTGGCCCATACGGTGCCTTGAAGTGGGTAGAATATAGTTGTGCATTAATTGGCTGTTGATTGCTGGTGTTGACTTTTTGATGTGTAGTTCCTCGCTGATGTCGTGCCGCTTGCTATCGCTGTACCTATCAATGATTTCTGTGTTGTTTGTTAAGATTTCTCTGGTGATGGTCTAGTTGTGAGAAGAGATTATATGTTCCTTCATGGAGCCCTGTTGTTTATGCATTGTTAGTCGCCTGGAAAGAGACGTTGTTGTCTTGCCTATATACTGAGTATATATACAAGACAACAACGTCTCTTTCCCATGTCTAACCCCGTTTATACTCGTGACTCAAGTTGAGCAGTTGCTCGTACTAATGTCCAGTGTTCAGCACAGGAGATGGCTAGTCAACTTTTTGCTGGAGAATCTCGCTTATTGAAATTATGGATTAGCCAAGTTGAAGCTAAAGCTCGTTTTTCAGAGCCTTCTGATGATGATTATTTAGCATCTGTTAGGTCGTCTGTTGACACCACCAAAATCTTTTGTTTTGTTTTGTAGTCGATAAGACAGCCATTGTTAGCCTCCAGTCTTGCGCAGAATTTAAAAAATAATTCCACTGTCGTTTTGTTAACAAAGGAGACCTGGACCCATACAGATTAGTTGAGAATATTGCTAGTGCCACAATGCAACCTGGTGAATAGTATAATGTATTTACGAGCCGTCTAAATCATTATTTGTATGTCTTAGAGTCTGCTATGATTGAGTTCATCATGTGTGGATAAAAACAAATCACTGACCTCCGATGGTAATAGCCAAAATGATAGGTTTTGGGACATAATGCATTTACGCCCAAAAACCCACCAAACCTATCCTAGAACAACACAATTTTGGATCTCACCACGAAATTGAGGAAGTGTTGGAGGCCATGAATACTGAGGCAGATCAGTTAGCTTCCCAAAATACTCACTTGTTGCCACCCCCAGGTATTGTAAATGTAATAACAAGCCCTCAACACCCTCCTCCCACAAACAAAATGCTTGGTCACAGAGCCGCACCAACGGTCGTTGCCAGCTGTCAAGTTCTCATGCTGGTAAGTTGCCGCAATACTGTAGTTCACGATATACCACTGACTGCCTCGTGATGGCATTGTGGTAAGACTGCCTGCTTGGCACAGGACTGCTGGTCCGCACCTTGATCATCACTCCCTTCTGACCCCAGCCAGCCACCCTCCACCCCCAGCCAGTCACCCTCCGCCACCAGCCAGCCACCCTCCACCCACCAGCCAGCCACCCTCCGCCCACCAGCCAGCCACCCTCCACCCACCAGCCAGTTACCCTCCGCCACCAGCCAGCCACCCTCCGCCACCAGCCAGCCACCCTCCACCCACCAGCCAGCCACCCTCCACCCACCAGCCAGTTATCCCTCCGCCACCAGCCAGCCACCCTCCGCCACCAGCCAGCCACCCTCCGCCACCAGCCAGCCACCCTCCACCCACCAGCCAGTCACCCTCCACCCACCAGCCAGCCACCCTCCACCCACCAGCCAGCCACCCTCCGCCACCAGCCAGCCACCCTCCGCCACCAGCCAGCCACCCTCCACCCACCAGCCAGCCACCCTCCGCCACCAGCCAGCCACCCTCCACCCACCAGCCAGCCACCCTCCGCCCACCAGCCAGCCACCCTCCACCCACCAGCCAGTCACCCTCCACCCACCAGCCAGCCACCCTCCACCCACCAGCCAGCCACCCTCCACCCACCAGCCAACCACCCTCCGCCACCAGCCAGCCACCCTCCACCCACCAGCCAGCCACCCTCCGCCACCAGCCAGCCACCCTCCACCCACCAGCCAGCCACCCTCCGCCCTCAGCAGAGTGTGTCACTTTAATCTGACTCGTCTGTAACTCTTTGTCGTGTCTGCGCAATTATGAGAGTGACGGCTGTGTTGGGTGAACCGTTTATACTTTGGTGATTACTGCCACCGCTGCGGCTGCTACTGCTTCATTTGCTGCTCATGCTGCTGCCCCTGCTGCTGCCCCTGCTGCTGCTTCTGCTGCAGTTACTGCTCCAGTGGCTCGTCTGCCCACCCTTAAGGCTGCTCGCCTGCCATCACTCAGCATAATACCTCACTATCCATTCCTCACAAGATTTTATAGAAAGCTTTACACCAAAATCTTGCCAAAAAATTCCCCTCAAACAAGAATCTGCCTCATCATCTATATGACTTTTTCTCTATTATGTTCTCATGTTGTCGCTCTGTCCACATTTACACTACTCTGCCTTGTCCAGAACGGGACGTCTTGCAACAATGGCACCCTTAAAGGCTTTAATATTTCCACCAGACGTTTGACTATGTTAGCATTAATATATCCAGCTGAACCATTATCGGTAATAATAAATATTATTTACAATTCATCATATTATAGCTTGCTTTAAAGTGTTTTATGCTCAGATATATCTGATAAATACTTTTAAATTAGTCATGATAATTTGGATTGTATTGTATAATATGTTGAGGGTATTGTTAATATCCTCTGTCACACAGGACTGTGTAACTGGTACTGATGTTCACTGTCACACAGGACTGTGAAACTGGTACTCATATTCACTGTCACACAGGACTGTGAAGCTGGGGAAGGGGGAGAGAAGGTCACAAGGTTTCGTGGTCGTATTGACATCCACGAAACCTGTCAGAACACCTCCACACTTCCCTGCTTTCCCTCTCTCAGTTTCTTCCCTCTCCCTGCTCCGCCTCACCCAGATTCCCTCCCTCCCTCCCTCCCTCCCTCCCTCTCGCTTCCCCCCTCCCCATCCCCTCCCAGCTCTCTCCCTCCCCACAACACCCACTTGTGGAAGTACAGCTTCCGGCCGCTCGCTCGGAGCAACAACAAAAGCTTTAGTATTGATCATGGCGATGCATCCGTCATTGTGGCGGCGCTGCAGGAGCTGAGAGTGACCGAGTGCAGGCTCACGTAACTCGCCCTTCACTCTCACTCCACATAACAAACGGCGAGGTAACTATAATGTATCTAACCAAATAACATGGTTAACCATAGCTGGCCTAACCTGGCAGGACTGCACCAACCAGGTAGCCACACACTAGGCCCACATACATACTCTTATCTACACTTAAATATGACAGTAATTAAGGATTTTTTGTTTTGAGGAGGAAGAGATATGAAGATTTTTCGGGGTTGCCGACTTGGAGGTCTTTTGAGGATCTCAACTGAAGATTCCAGGTCTTTGAGAAACTCAACGAGACCTTAAAAGAGGTCCTTGAAGACTGTAACAAGGGGTTCCATGAGTTCTTTGAGGACGCAACAAGAGCTCTGAACCTCCGCTGTGCCTGATCTACAACATGGTACTCATATTCTTACTTATATTCTCCGCTCGCTGACCTTCCTGAAGAGATGAGTTCACAATATCTTGAAGCCAGTGAAGGGAGCTGGAACTGAGGATGAGTAAGGATGGGTACAGAGGTGCACAAAAATGAAATAAGTTACGCATAGAGAAATCACACTAACGTGACATATATCAATGAGACAGTCCACTAGGGCTGTGAGGTGGACGCGAACCTGCGGCTCCGGCATTGCCAAGCCGGCTCGTTCAGATTACAAGAGACTAACAATGCCTGGGTCGCAGATTCAAGTCCACCTCACAGCCCTAGTGAATTGTCTCACGAAGGAAGTAGGCAGACAAATGGTTCCTAGAGTTCGATGCCAGCAAGTGAATGAGACAAGACACCGGAAGAACGTCTCCCTAATGGTGACTGAGCTCAGCACTCACGATAAGTTAACAACAATGGCGTGTAAGACATTTAAAGTACACCGACAGAAGGCAAGATCTCCTGGCTGGGAAGTCGAATGAACTGTTTTGCAAGACCTGGCGAGCCTCGGCCCGGTCTTGTGAGCCTCGAAGAATATATATTAGGTCTCACTACCGTAGAACACCGCTGTGATTGAAGACCGCAGTGGCGGGCCTCCAATCCCTACTTGACCTGTCATCTGTCAGGTCCAAATGGAAAATGACCTTTCCACTTTTTACAAGATGATGGAGTGCAATATCGCCCGTGATGTGTCAATGTCTGTTCCCTCGGCGCCGGTCACAAACACAGGACTCACAGGAGCCTTCTGAAAGATAGCTTTGGACTCAAGTGTCCAGAGTCAAGTCTGGACACTTGAGTGTTCAATGTGGATGGAAAGTACACTTTCGATGTTCGCACTCGCGTGCGGGGCTTTCCTTGAAGGGTTGGTGCTTGTGTCCGGAGCCTTCCAGTGTCCGTGCTTTTGTCCGAGGCCTTGCTGTGTCCGGGGCCTTCCAGTGTCCGTGCTTGTGTCCGGGGCCTTCCAGTGTCCGGGGCCTTCCAGTGTCCGTGCTTGTGTCCGGGGCCTTCCAGTGTCCGTGCTTGTGTCCGGGGCCTTCCAGTGTCCGGGGCCTTCCAGTGTCCGGGGCCTTCCAGTGTCCGTGCTTGTGTCCGGGGCCTTCCAGTGTCCGTGCTTGTGTCCGGGGCCTTCCAGTGTCCGGGGCCTTCCAGTGTCCGTGCTTGTGTCCGGGGCCTTCCAGTGTCCGGGGCCTTCCAGTGTCCGTGCTTGTGTCCGGGGCCTTCCAGTGTCCGTGCTTGTGTCCGGGGCCTTCCAGTGTCCGTGCTTGTGTCCGGGGCCTTCCAGTGTCCGTGCTTGTGTCCGGGGCCTTCCAGTGTCCGTGCTTGTGTCCGGGGCCTTCCAGTGTCCGTGCTTGTGTCCGGGGCCTTCCAGTGTCCGTGCTTGTGTCCGGGGCCTTCCAGTGTCTTTGCTTGTGTCCGGAGCCTTCCAGTGTCCGTGCTTGTGCCCGGGGCCTTCCAGTGTCCGTGCTTGTGTCCGGGGCCTTCCAGTGTCCGGGCCCTTCCTGTGTCCGTGCTTGTGTCCGGGGCCCTGAAAGGTCCCTGGTTGGGTCTATGGTCTCCGAACCATTGATTGCTTTAGTCTTCCTCCGCTCAACTTATGTTAAAATATATTTACACAATACATAATTCATTCTTTCCCAGACTTGGTGCATTCTCAATGACTCTTGCACAAACAAGAGTGATTCTTGAGTAATTCTTCTTCTTGATCACTTTCAAGAAGCAGAGAGCTTTTCTGAGAAATTTGTATTTAACATCTGCTTGGAGGATCAACCTTGAGCAAATAATTTTTCTGTAAGCATGATATTTGGGTAAATTTGTGGTCAAATGGATGGAAAATTGTCTCAAGTTAACCGAAGACTTCTTCAGAGACATTATGGTGCATGGTGTTAAGAGTTCTCTTGTTTACCTCAGGTGGATGAGTATACTTTACCCATTACCCACCCAATACCCTACCCCTTCCCCCCCATCTATTGTCCCACCCCTCCATAACCCCCTCCCCCTTCAACACACACAAACACCACGTCACTCATCATTTTCTACTGTGAATATTTCAAGCAAACATTTCCCACGTAAATTCCTCAATATTTCAAAGATTATCTTCACGCAAGAGAACGTTATGCGCCAGTTACCTGTGGGAAGAATCAGACACTTCATGAGAGCAGACACAGCAGAGGAAGTGATGCAGACATAACCTTCATGAGAGCAGTCACAGCAGAGGAAGTGATGCAGACATAACCTTCATGAGAGCAGTCACAGCAGAGGAAGTGATGCAGACATAACCTTCATGAGAGCAGTCACAGCAGAGGAAGTGATGCAGACATAACCTTCATGAGAGCAGTCACAGCAGAGGAAGTGATGCAGACATAACCTTCATGAGAGCAGTCACAGCAGAGGAAGTGATGCAGACATAACCTTCATGAGAGCAGTCACAGCAGAGGAAGTGATGCAGACATAACCTTCATGAGAGCAGTCACAGCAGAGGAAGTGATGCAGACATAACCGAGGGGCGGCGCTGCTGCCAGCTTTATGTATGCCATACATCTGCATGGTAAACACGGCTCCAACAGTGTCCTCTAAATGTTCTATTGCAAATGTTTGTGTGGGAGGAAATGTGACGGATTTACTGTGTTTCCCCGTGTGTGAGGCCACAGCTGGCCTGTGTGTGTGTGTGTGTGTGTGTGTGTGTGTGTGTGTGTGTGTGTGTGTGTGTGTGTGTACTCACCTATATGTACTCACCTATATGTGCTTGCAGGATCGAGCATTGACTCTTGGATCCCGCCTTTCTAGCTATCGGTTGTTTACAGCAATGACTCCTGTCCCATTTCCCTATCATACCTAGTTTTAAAAGTATGAATAGTATTTGCTTCCACAACCTGTTCCCCAAGTGCATTCCATTTTTCTACTACTCTCACGCTAAAAGAAAACTTCCTAACATCTCTGTGACTCATCTGAGTTTCCAGTTTCCACCCATGTCCCCTCGTTCTGTTATTATTACGTGTGAACATTTGATCTATTTCCACTTTGTCAATTCCCCTGAGTATTTTATATGTCCCTATCATATCTCCTCTCTCCCTTCTTTTCTCTAGTGTCGTAAGGTTCAGTTCCTTCAGCCGCTCTTCATATCCCATCCCTCGTAGCTCTGGGACAAGCCTCGTCGCAAACCTCTGAACCTTCTCCAGTTTCTTTATGTGTTTCTTCAGGTGGGGGCTCCATGATGGCGCGGCATACTCTAAGACGGGTCTCACGTAGGCAGTGTAAAGCGCCCTAAAAGCTTCCTCATTTAGGTTTCTGAATGAAGTTCTAATTTTCGCCAGTGTAGAGTACGCTGCTGTCGTTATCCTATTTATATGTGCCTCAGGAGTTAGATTAGGTGTCACATCCACTCCCAGGTCTCTTTCTCGAATCGTTACAGGTAGGCTGTTCCCCTTCATTGTGTACTGTCCCTTTGGTCTCCTGTCACCTGATCCCATTTCCATAACTTTACATTTACTGGTGTTAAACTCCAGTAGCCATTTCTCTGACCATCTCTGTAGCCTGTTTAAGTCCTCTTGGAGGATCCTACAATCCTCGTCTGTCACAACTCTTCTCATTAATTTTGCGTCATCTGCAAACATTGACATGTATGATTCCACTCCTGTAAACATATCATTTACGTAAATTAGAAAGAGGATTGGTCCCAGCACCGATCCTTGAGGTACTCCACTTGTTACTGTTCGCCAGTCCGACTTTTCGCCCCTTACCATTACCCTCTGGCTCCTTCCTGTTAGGTAGTTCTTCACCCATACTAGGGCCTTTCCGCTTACTCCTGCCTGCCTCTCAAGTTTGTATAGCAGTCTCATGTGCGGTACCGTATCAAAGGCCTTTTGGCAGTCAAGAAATATGCAGTCTGCCCAGCCTTCTCTGTCCTGCCTTATCCTTGTTACTTTATCATAGAATTCTAAAAGGTTTGTTAGGCATGATTTCCCTGTCCAGAACCCATGTTGGTGCTTGTTTACAAACCCAATGCTCTCCAGGTGCTCAACAAGTCTTAGCCTAATTATTCTTTCAAGTATTTTGCAGGGGATGCTTGTCAGTGATACGGGTCTGTAGTTAAGTGCCTCCTCCCTATCCCCCTTTTTGAAAATCGGTACGACATTTGCCTCCTTCCAGCAACTGGGCAATTCTCCCGACATAAGTGACTCATTGAAGATCATTGCCAGAGGCACGCTGAGAGCCTGCGCTGCCTCTTTAAGTATCCACGGTGATACTTTGTCTGGTCCAACAGCTTTATTTGCATCCAGTGTTGTCAACTGTTTCATTACATCCTCTGCTGTCACCTCTATATCTGATAGTCTTTCATCTTGGGTAATCTCTTCTAACAATGGGAGCTGCTCAGGCTCGGTAGTGAACACTCCATGGAATTTTGCATTCAGTACCTCGCAGATTTCCTTGTCGCTTTCTGTATATGCCCCTTCTGTTTTCCTCAGTCTTGTCACTTGGTCATTTACCGACATCTTCCTTCTTATATGGCTATGTAGTAATTTTGGTTGCTTTTTCGTTTTGACTGCAATATCGTTCTCATAATTTCTTTCCGACACTCGTCTTATGTGTGTGTGTGTGTGTGTGTGTGTGTGTGTGTGTGTGTGTGTGTGTGTGTGTGTGTGTGTGTGTGTGTGTGTGTGTGTGTGTGTGTGTGTGTGTGTGTGTGTGTGTGTGTGTGTGTGTGTGTGTGTGTGTGTGTGTGTGTGTGTGTGTGTGTGTGTGTGTGTGTGTGTGTGTGTGTGTGTGTGTGTGTGTGTGTACTCACCTAGATGTAATCAATGTAATCACCTATTTGTAATTGCGGGGGTTAAGCTTTGGCTCTTTGGTCCCGCCTCTCAACAGTCAATCAACTGATATACAGATTCTGTACAGATTCAGATGCTGTGTGTGTGTGTGTGTAACTGCCTAAGTGTAGTTACAGGAGGAGAGCTACGCTCGTGGTGTCCCGTCTTCCCAGCACTCTTTGTCATATAACGCTTTGAAACTACTGACGGTCTTGGCCTCCACCACCTTCTCACCTAACTTGTTCCAACCGTCTACCACTCTGTTTGCGAAAGTGAATTTTCTTATTGTGTGAAAGTGTGTGTGTGTGTGTGTGTGTGTGTGTGTGTGTGTGTGTGTGTGTGTGTGTGTGTGTGTGTGTGTGTGTGTGTGTGTGTGTGTGTGTATGTGTGTGCGCGCGCGTTTTGAAGTGAAACCTCCTGTCAGCTACACAGCTAAATATTTTCATAACAAACATTCCAAAAATATTATATTTCTTACAGAAATATGAACCATTACTCACTGATCTCGTGAAGATGAACATAAAGGTCTTGCTGTTCATACTTTGTCCGTACTGACATAAAACAAGCGCTTCTTCCACAGTCTCAAAAGGTTTCCTCAAGCCAGAGCTCTCTAACTAATTTTATTATATAGTTCACCCCACTGAGCTCCTTAGGCAGGGGACCACCACCTCACATTACACAATTCCACATGTAATAGAGTAACATTTTACAGACTGACAGAAATAGAGAGGACAGACAGTAGATAAATGGATATAGATGGATGGATAGATAGATTGATAGAGAGAGAGAGGAATACATGGATGGGATGATGGATGGATAGGCGGATTAAAAGATGGCTAGATAGATGGATAGCAAGTGCATGGATAGATGAATGGATGGATATATAGATGGATAAATGGATAAATATTTGGATAAAGACTTTACGAACAGACTGAATGATGGATGGATCGATACATGGATTGAGAGATAAATTGATAGAAGATGGATAGAGATAGACAGGTAAGTAGATGGATCGATAAATGGATGGATCGATGGATCAATAGATAGGTGGATGGATAGACGGATAGATAGATGAAGAGGTGGACAGATTGATAGATATATGGAAAGAAAGATAAGTGGATGGATAATTGGATGAATAAATAGCTGGATGAAAAGATAGCTAGATGAAATGATAGAAAGTGAAATGAATAGATGGATGCACAGATAGATGGATGGGCAGATTGATGGATGAATAGGCAGGTATAAGGATAGATGTATGGATATTTGGATGGATATATATCCATCCAAATGATAGATGTATACATGGATGAACATATAGATGACCATTCTCTCTTATACTACATTCCATATAGTTCAGTATAAGAGATAATGTGCGTCTGTCTAAAGTTTGAGGCTTCATGCTTGGGGCTTACCTGAACCAAATTTGAAGGGCAAATGGACAGAGGTACGTGACGGACATAGGCTCGACGAGGTAGGCCTAAGATTTAAGAAATATCATACATTATTCACCCCCTACCCCCCTTCCCACCGCCTGATTCTCACCAAATTACATTCAGGTAGAGTGAAATATTCGTTCAGATGTCCGAAGACTTTATCGTCATCAGAAAAAAAACAAAAAATGTTTTCTTAACCACTGTACTGCGCAGCCATCAAATATGAAAGCCCTGGGTGCGTAGGAAAAATATATTTCTCCCAATTATTTTCTTATGTTGTTATGATGCGTTCTCTGATCACGGGGAAACTAAAACAAGACAAAAATAATAATGTGGGTGACATACTTTGGCTATAATGGAACTAGGAAGTGTGGAAATATTGTCTGGTTGAGAGAGGACGCGCCAGTGGCGGGCGCGGGGAGCCGGGCCGACCCGTGTGGCCGAGGCTTCAGCAAATACATTTTTTACATAATTATTTCAATGACTCTGAATGGTTTTATATATCTAGTGGTGTGCAGTAATATTATTCCATAGTGTGTGTGGTTTGAGGCATTCATACCTCAAATGTGTGGAACATCGCTTTGCTCATAACATACGGTGCTGGTATCTTATGGCTCGCTTATTATATTCTTAGATTAGTGTTTTTGCTGTTGTCACACTATACTCACTCGTTATATTCATTTATATTTTTATGAACCCTAACGAACCACCGTGTAATTCTGGTGCATAGTATTTCTTCACCCTTCGACCAGCAGACTATGTAGAGCTACACACTACGACCAGCAGACTACGTAGAGCTACACGCTACGACCAGCAGACTACGTAGAGCTGCACGCTACGACCAGCAGACTACGTAGAGCTACACGCTACGACCAGCAGACTACGTAGAGCTTCACGCTACGACCAGCAGACTACGTAGAGCTACACGCTACGACCAGCAGACTACGTAGAGCTACACGCTACGACCAGCAGACTACGTAGAGCTACACGCTACGACCAGCAGACTACGTAGAGCTTCACGCTACGACCAGCAGACTACGTAGAGCTACACGCTACGACCAGCAGACTACGTAGAGCTTCACGCTACGACCAGCAGACTACGTAGAGCTACACGCTACGACCAGCAGACTACGTAGAGCTATACGTCTACGACCAGCAGAGTACGTAGAGCTACACGCTACGACCAGCAGACTACGTATACCTACACACTACGACCAGCAGACTACGTCACCGGACGCAGCAAAATACCCAGAAATATCTTTCGCCCGTCGCTATTATTGCTTCGAACACGGCTATTATGATCAGATTACTGTCACTACCTCATGAATATGAATCACTTTCCACAAGATCACCTTCTGAAGGAAGATGAGGTCACGCTGCACGATGCGTCGCCTCTCAAAGCCTCGGCTCTGAACGTCGTAACCAGCACTGGATAGTATATATAAATATAAAAATCAACAAATTTCTACTAAAACATTCATGAACTCACTCGGGGAAATGGAAGCAAGACTAAGGCTATAAAGGAGGCCGAGGTGGGATAACAACTCCAGCCGACTACACTCACGAGGAGAGAAACACACATTCCATTTTTTATAGCACAATGTTATTGTTGAGGCCAGCGCCAGAGAGAGAGGCTCCGAGAGACAGATTCAGAGAGACTCAGAGAGAGAGAGACCGACAGACAGACATATACATAGAAAGATCACATAGTGTACACCCGTGACACGAGGCGCTCAGCCATAAAGTCTCATACTGGAACTGTCATTCTCAAGAACATCAACTCCATCAGCTATAATTTCTTCCTAGGCTGACTAGCATCTGGAACCTGTTCCCTCAACAGGCTGATACACGAGGGATCAGGTCAACCAATCACATGAAGGCTCTGGCACACAGTTGGCACCTTGCTCATCTTGTTCCTGAAATGATTGCTACTTACATTTATATGAAGTTGATTGGCATTTATTCAAATTAAATAAATGAGTCTTTAAGGGACGAGGCATCAGATGAGTTGAGGTTGGACAACAGCCCTTGCTTCCAGTTTCACAAGGCAACTGTTCATTATATGAGTTACATTCTGTTCCTTGAATAGATAAAGATAGAGATAATAATTTCGTGAAATAAATGAATCTCTAGGATCAAGCTTTGCATGAGCATAGGAAGAATAAAAGCTGTTGCTTGTAATTTCACTATGTACCTCAATTGACAGCCATAAAGAATCCTACTATTAAAAATGAGATGGAGAGAGAGAGATCCTCACTCCCTCTCCCTCTCCCTCCAACATACAGGAGCATCCATAAATGCCTCCTCCCTGGGCCCGCCGGGGCCGGCCGACCTCACCACCACACACATTCCCTTCAACAAGTTTCAAGCGCCCACCAAAGAGGAAAAATTGACCACAACTTGATCGCTAATGATGCACTTGTGACAAAATTCCACCGACTCGAAACTCGGCTGATGGTGGTAATTTGGAGGTGGCTTCCGCCTGAGGTTCAGCAGAGGGAAGAGAAGGGGGAAGAGAGAGAGACGAGAGAAGAATAAGAACATGGAGAATAGCAGATAGAGAGAGATACGAATGTGCATGGGCTGCTTCGAATAATATATATATATATATATATATATATATATATATATATATATATATATATATATATATATATATATATATATATATATATATATATATATATATATAATATATATATATATATATATATATATATATATATATATATTTATATATATTTATATATATTTATATATATATGTCGTACCTAGTAGCCAGAACGCACTCCTCACCCTACTGTGCAGGGCTCGATTTGCCTAATAGGCCGAGTGATTTTCTTTATTTTCAATAAATTGTTTCCAATTAGTTTATTTGAATGATTATTATTATTATATTATATTAGAAACATAAATTATTGACTTAGTTGTGTTAGTTTAGGTAAAGTTAGGTTAGGTTAGGTTAGGTAGGGTAGGTTAGGTTCGGTCATATATCTACGTTAGTTTTAACTCAAATTTTAAAAAAATAACTCATACATAATGAAATGGATAGCTTTATCATTTCATAAGAAAAAAATTATAAAAATATATAAATTCAGGAAAACTTGGCTTATTAGGCAAATCGGGCCTTGCATAGTAGACCGAGAAGTGCGTTATGGCTACTAGGTACAACATATATATATATAGTTGTACCTAGTATATGTTTCTTTTCATTGTTGATGGTAATTGAAAAATCAATTCTCCAAAATTCATTTTTATTTCTAGTCTGACGCGACACTTGAACGCGTTTCGTAATAACTTAATTACATTTTCAAAGACTTCTAGTTTACACACACACAACTATAACCTGCAAACACTAAACTGAGTTCTTACTACGCTATGATTTAAACAGCTTTCATTTTATACCCGCATTTTGGGTGAGGTGATATGTTACAAACAGTTTTGGATGAGGTGACCAAAACTTTCAACACAGGACAGAACACGAAACAATGGGTATTAATTG
>NC_091150.1:53741105-53761105 GCF_040958095.1 Procambarus clarkii | reverse complement strand
AAGGTGGTATGAGCTACATATTGCCCCCCCCCCCCCCCCATTGTGTGTAGATAGATTCTGGCAGGCTGAAATCCATTTATACAGTCGCTTAGTATAATAATAATAATAATAAAATATTCAAGTAACAAAAATAGAATAAAAAGAAATAATTGCCTGCTAGGATTTTCCCACACAGCTACCCTCCCTCCCTCCCTCCCTCCTCCCTCCCTCCCTCCCTCATTCCTTCTCATTCATTCTCTTTCTCATCTACGATCCCTCCATTTTTCTCTTCTTCCTTCCTATGCTCCCTCCCACATTTTCTCTCACCCTCTCTCTCCCTCACACCCTGCCCCCCTCCATCCCCCTCCCTTCCTAATCTTCATGTTTTCCGTGTTTGAATGATGTAAAATTAATTAAATTTGGCAGAATTTTAATATCGTCAATATGTTAGTAAGTTACCTAATGACTAATTCAGTCTAAACAAGATTCTCAGTGTGGTACTCAAGCTTAATGAAATTCTGTCAGATGAGTTATAAAAAGAGTAACATCAAATGTTGACATTGTTTATAAGGCTTACGAAAGTAACTTTTTGAGTCGAGGAAAAAAATGTCAATTCAGAAACATGTTTATTAACCAGAACGGCGTCTGTGTGTTGAGGATAAGAGAGACGAACCTGTCAGGAGGATGTCTAGACCTTCTGGTCCAGAGCCTTCTCATAACTCCTTACAAAACCTGTACATCTTTTCTGGATCATGGCGACATTTTTTATATTTATCAAGCATTGTATGAGCTCTGAAGTGCTACAGATTTATAGCAATAATAATCTTGGCTTGTGAAGTTTTGAGGCTGATAAATAGTTCAATAACAAATAAACTAATCCATCATAATTGTTTGGAGATGTACAGGTTACAGGCCCTGGTGTGTGTGGTGACGGACCTCGGGGGAGGTTATCTTGAGGTTATCTTGAGATGATTTCGAGGCTTTTAAGTGTCCCCGCGGCCCGGTCCTCGACCAGGCCTCCACCCCCAGGAAGCAGCCCGTGACAGCTGACTAACACCCTGGTACCTATTTTACTGCTAGGTAACAGGGGCATAGGATGAAAGAAACTCTGCCCATTGTTTCACGCCGGCGCCCGGGATCGAACCCGGGACCACAGGATCACAAGTCCAGCGTGCTGTCCGTTCGGTCAACCGAGGAGACATTTGGTGTATAGTAATGAACCTCGCCACTCTTATGCCTCATTTAACACCTTTTTAAGTCAAGTTAGGAAGAGTTGGCACTCTGTCTCTCTCTCTCTCTCTCTCTCTCTCTCTCTCTCTCTCTCTCTCTCTCTCTCTCTCTCTCTCTCTCTCTCTCTCTCTCTCTCCTCTCTCTCTCTCTCTCTCTCTCTCTCTCTCTCTCTCTCTCTCTCTCCCTCTCTCTCTCTCTCTCTCTCTCTCTCTCTCTCTCTCTCTCCCTCTCTCTCTCTCTCTCTCTCTCTCTCTCTCTCTCTCTCTCTCTCTCTCTCTCTCTCTCTCTCTCTCTCTCTCTCTCTCTCTCTCTCTCTCTCTCTCTCTCTCTCTCTCTCTCTCTCTCTCTCTCCTACAACATAACTAATAACATTATTAAATAATTCACACTTAGTGGGTATATCCGTGATCACTAGACATTAACGCAAAATCCAGAGAGTTGAGAAATTTTACCCACTATATCAACATTATTATCAAAGAAATGTATTATTTCTATATCATATCAAAATCATATTAGAATCACTTCAGATTCATTATATCCTACATGACAATGCCACTATGATCACATACACCATAGGGCCCAAGGTGCCTACGTGATTTAGTGCATCATTTCTCAAGGATCTAGAAGCTTCGAAAAGAATATCTTAATTAAAAAACTATTGGAACAACCAATCGATTTCCGGTGAGGATTAAAGGTAATCCTTAATAGGACTCAATAATACTATCAAGTACTTACCAATAATCTATAAATCCTATATCTAATTATATTATAATCACATCTTATCTGAATCATATGTCTAGACAGTAAAAATAATCAATCAATATGCATTGAAGGCTACTCTCTCTAGGGAGCGGGGCGGAGCCAACTCAAGAGATGAAGCGACCAAAGCAGCGCCTCGTAGCCTGGTGGATAGCGCGCAGGACTCGTAATTCTGTAGCGCGGGTTCGATTCCCGCACGAGGCAGAAACAAATGGGCAAAAGTTTCTTTCACCCTGAATGCCCCTGTTACCTAGCAGTAAATAGGTACCTGGGAGTTAGTCAGCTGTCACGGGCTGCTTCCTGGGGGTGGAGGCCTGGTCGAGGACCGGGCCGCGGGGACACTAAAAAGCCCCGAAATCATCTCAAGATAACCCATCTCAAGATAGCGCCCCGGGAAGGACATTTTGGTTACAGAGTGAACACGTGGCGCGATGCCTTGCGAACATTTTCAGTAAAGGACACAACACTAACTTATCATTATCACCAGTGATTACTCTCTAGAACTGAGGGGAGTACCTGGACTATATCTATAAGTAAAAATTTCTAGTACTTTATCTAAATAAGAGTGTAGAGTGGAGCACACCAAGCGATGCAGCCTCCACCTCCACCATCAACTGTATCTTATCCTACTGCAAATGCAACTATGGACATAATCAACTAACAAAGCTACTAGTATATTAAACAGCAAAGCTGTGTCATGAAATATAGTGCCTGAGCTCTACAAGAGAGGTTATCAAATCTGCCGACTTTTCAGAAGGCACCGGCATTTACATTAAGTATATTGAGTGTTATTGTAGTGTGTTGGTTGGCCTATTGCATGCTTGTATAACCTAAATTTATCCAATAAGTCTGTTTGTCATTACAAAGCGGGGCTACGCCCCATATTTTAATAAGTTTTGATTAATCTTTCAGCCATTGAAGTCTTTTCAAGTTATCTTGACACTCATTCATTGAAATTATTTCAACCTCAGTCATTGAAAGTCAAGCTCGACTGAATCTTTTCATATCAATTGAATATATCTGTATTGATAATATACATTAAGTTAACAATTGCTTACTTAGTTATCTTTAATTTATCCTATAAGTTTATCATATTGAATACAATCTCTTGTACCTAGATACCAGCACTTGGACCAAATTTAAGGCCATTTAATTGCCTATTTACATATATACCTCTACAATTCAAATTATTGTGTATATTAGTATGTGAATATTGGCTGTTGTAATTATACAGCTGGGCTGGACTGTATACATGTTTAGATCCTTGATTTAAACAGAACCAGTGTTCAGTTATAGAACCGAGTTATTTAATTGTACCCTCGAATTTACAATACAAGCTGATGTGTTGAATTGTCTGCAGGTGGATTCGAGTTCATTCAATCAACTTCTCCATTCATCCTCAAGGACTTTACCTGCCCCTTACAGCACACAGCCTGTCATTAGGACAAGAGGAGCTAGGATTTACTACCCTAGCTAGAGACTTAAGCTGTATAATTTTGCATACAATAATTCTTTAATTTAGTACAGTGCAAGTCCACAGTAGTTCTCCTCTTATATCAATCCCAACAATTTTCCCACAAAAGTCTATGGACAAAAACATACCATCAAAGTCAATTTAGGCTTTAAATGCAAGTATTATGATTTTATTTTTTAATTTTAGGATGATCAGTGCATAAAATATTTCAATGAAACAAAATAATAATAATAATAATAATAATAATAATAATAATAATAATAATAATAATAATAATAATAATAACAATAGGAATAACTTAGAAAATCCAGAGGAGCCGTGATGAGGATTCGAACCTATGTGCTGGGTGTTCCCAGATGCACACTCTAGTCGTCTTCGACACCACAGGGTCTAGACTAGAGCGTGCCTCTGGGAACATCCAGTGCATGCATAGGTTCGAATCCGCATCACGGCTGCTGTAGATTTTCTCATTGATATATCACGCTAATGTGATTTCTCTGTATAATAATAATATTTATATTCAGAGTAGAATATTGTATAGTGACATTTAATACCGATAATATACTGTTAACACTCTATGGACAATCAACCCCACATTTCAGACTTCTTGGGGTGTCGGTGGTTATTGCAATCGGAGCCAATCCTATTTAAGGCGGGGCAAGGAATCGTACCCCCGACCAGGCTGCGACACTCGTCATACAATCACAAGTCACCATGCAAAGTTGCATGAAGTTAACTACAACAATCTGGCATCTCTCCTCAGACAGCCACACACACATATATACAAACATTATATTTTTTAAGATATAAACTAGAAGGGGAACCCTGGCTCCACCCTCGTCTCTTCCCACTATTCCCCCTATTCTTGATATTCCCTCACTCCCTCCTCACTTCCCCCTTTTCCATTGGTCTCTTCTTCAATCCCTATCCTCTCCCTCTCATCTTCCCCCTCTTCCTCCATTTTTATCCTCTTTCCTCTCTTCCTTCTCTTATCCCCTCTCCCCATATTCTCAGAAAATGTATTACAAAGCACTGAAAATGCTAAACAACTCTGTGAGATACACAACTAATAGTTTAGAATTGACTTCCGTGAAAATTGTTTGTGGGGGTCTATATAAATGAGAATATGTCTTAAAGTATACCACTTGGGCCCATCCATTCTGGCCTATGACACTCCGAACCGCACATGCTTCATATGTAAAGATTGGGCGAGGCTGGCCCTAAGCATCTAGCCTTCAATCTTGGACAGATAAACAAATGGAAATCATATATAGATTTAGATTGAATGATATTGTAACACTGTATTATAATACTTCATGCTCGGTATGAAGGTGATCTTCATATGAACAGAAGTATTATAGTTAAACACTCGGGATTAACTTAGAGCTCGCTAACATCTCTGCCAATGACATCAATCAAGATAAATAGCAAAACATTATGCACGAGGCAATATTTTAGCCCAGGCGACTTTTATGATGATAAGCAGCCACACATACTTTGCTTTAATTACAGTTCTGGCCATTACTGGGAGAATATAAACCATTCCCAAGCACTGAAGAGCACAACGCACTTCAGACTCGTCACCCTCATTAAACCTTTTAGAAAATACCTAAAACTTATCACCAACGTGAATTTATATTGCAACTTGCAAGCCTGCTACCTGAGGAAGACTTTTCTGGCAGTGCAACAGTCGGAACGTCAACGAATATATATATAGGTGCCCTGTACACCAGTTGCATAGTGCTCCTGGCAGTATGGGTTCGAGTCACTTCAGGGGTGTAAGTTTTCAGTTGCATGTATGCCTGGGGACCATTCAGGCTTGTTCGCATATATATATATATATATATATATATATATATATATATATATATATATATATATATATATATATATATATATATATATATATATATATATATATATATATATATATATATATATATATATATATATATATATATATATATATATATGTATATATATACATATATACACAATCGATTGCACAATAGAATCTGTTAATCAGTTTTTTCCTTAGAATGGACGAAGGTTTTTGACACAGTTGTGTTGGTGACTTGTGTCTTGCGCTCGTCCCCTGAGACACCACACGACCAGTCTTAACTCTCACGTTATTGTCTTTAATATATTTAATGTATAACTGTTGCCTGTTCTCTCTTCTTTTCATAATTTCTACAACTCGTTAATATTTATACTTATGGAGGCTTCTATGAGACTTTTACTGGCTAACCAAATATACGCTTGTGGGGAGGCCTGTGGGGCTTGTCCTGGCTTGTATAATATACATTACTGATGACGTATGAGGGGCTCCAATTGGCTTGTTAGAGATATATGACTTGAGAGGTGGGTGTGGGGCTTGTACTGGCCTGCCATGTATTCTCTCCCCTAGAGACGTGTGGAGCCACGACTGTGTTGAACTTGTAATTAAACTCTGCGGGCAGATTCCTCATCTGTTATTATGATATGTGGTGATGGTGGTGGCTGTGGTGATGGTGGTGGCTATGGTGGTGGTGGTGGCTGTGGTGGTGGTGGTGGCTGTGGTGATGGTGGTGGCTGTGGTGGCTGTGGTGATGGTGGTGGCTGTGGTGGTGGTGGCTGTGGTGATGGTGGTGGCTGTGGTGATGGTGGTGGCTGTGGTGGCTGTGGTGATGGTGGTGGCTGTGGTGATGGTGGTGGCTGTGGTGGTGGTGGCTGTGGTGGTGGTGGTGGCTGTGGTGATGGTGGTGGCTGTGGTGGTGGTGGCTGTGGTGATGGTGGTGGCTGTGGTGGCTGTGGTGATGGTGGTGGCTGTGGTGGTGGTGGCTGTGGTGGTGGTGGCTGTGGTGGTGGTGGTGGCTGTGGTGGCTGTGGTGATGGTGGTGGCTGTGGTGGTGGTGGCTGTGGTGATGGTGGTGGCTGTGGTGGCTGTGGTGATGGTGGTGGCTGTGGTGGTGGTGGCTGTGGTGGTGGTGGCTGTGGTGGTGGTGGTGGCTGTGGTGGCTGTGGTGATGGTGGTGGCTGTGGTGATGGTGGTGGCTGTGGTGGCTGTGGTGATGGTGGTGGCTGTGGTGGCTGTGGTGATGGTGGTGGCTGTGGTGATGGTGGTGGCTGTGGTGGTGGTGGCTGTGGTGGTGGTGGTGGCTGTGGTGGCTGTGGTGATGGTGGTGGCTGTGGTGGTGGTGGCTGTGGTGATGGTGGTGGCTGTGGTGGCTGTGCTGATGGTGGTGGCTGTGGTGGTGGTGGCTGTGGTGGTGGTGGTGGCTGTGGTGGCTGTGGTGATGGTGGTGGCTGTGGTGATGGTGGTGGCTGTGGTGGCTGTGGTGGCTGTGGTGATGGTGGTGGCTGTGGTGATGGTGGTGGCTGTGGTGGCTGTGGTGATGGTGGTGGCTGTGGTGATGGTGGTGGCTGTGGTGATGGTGGTGGCAGTGGTGATGGTGGTGGCTGTGGTGATGGTGGTGGCTGTGGTGGCTGTGGTGATGGTGGTGGCTGTGGTGGCTGTGGTGATGGTGGTGGCTGTGGTGATGGTGGTGGCTGTGGTGATGGTGGTGGCTGTGGTGATGGTGGTGGCTGTGGTGATGGTAGTGGCTGTGGTGATGGTGGTGGTTGTGGTGATGGTGGTGGCTGTGGTGATGGTGGTGGCTGTGGTGGTGGTGGCTGTGGTGGCTGTGGTGATGGTGGTGGCTGTGGTGATGGTGGTGGCTGTGGTGGTGGTGGTGGCTGTGGTGGTGGTGGTGGCTGTGGTGATGGTGGTGGCTGTGGTGGTGGTGGTGGCTGTGGTGATGGTGGTGGCTGTGGTGATGGTGGTGGCTGTGGTGATGGTGGTGGCTGTGGTGATGGTGGTGGCTGTGGTGATGGTGGTGGCTGTGGTGATGGTAGTTGCTGGGGTGATGGTGATGGCTGTGGTGATGGTAGTTGCTGGGGTGATGGTGGTGGTTGTGGTGATGGTGGTGGCTGTGGTGATGGTGGTGGCTGTGGTGATGGTAGTTGCTGGGGTGATGGTGGTGGTTGTGGTGATGGTGGTGGTTGTGGTGATGGTGGTGGCTGTGGTGATGGTGGTGGCTGTGGTGATGGTGGTGGCTGTGGTGATGGTGGTGGCTATGGTGATGTTGGTGACTGGTGTTATGACCTAAGTATTTACCTGGATCTATATATAACTATACAAATGTATGCATATATATATACATTCATCACACCTCATTTAAATATGTTTTTCAATTTACCATATTACTGGATTCAATTCATAAGTACAATGTTATATTTTCATACTGTTGCTTATATTATAGTTATATTATTGTATTTCCGTGTTGTATTTTATTGTATGAGAGTTGATCAGTGGAGCGAGCCGGACTCGCTGCCGGCGCCATCGCTAGCTGGCCGCACACGGAGCTGGAAAGTTTAAGATTCTGAGCACCCATCAGCTCAAATCATTGCGTTTTGTGAGGAATAATACATCAGTACTCCAAGACCCAGAGAATATCTTGTTTGGAAGGAAAACATGCCGATTTCGTCTACAATTGATGAGCAACTTTAATGATTATGCACAACCCACTACACAGGTGGTCCAAACTGTCGTACCGCACTTGTCGCCCATGACCGATTTCTTTGTGTGTGTGTGTATTCACCTAGTTGTATTCACCTAGTTGTGTTTGCGGAGGTTGAGCTTTGCTCTTTCGGCCTGCCTATCAACTGTTTGCTAACTACTTTTTTTTCTTTTTCTCTACACCACACACACACACGCACAGTGTGTGTGTGTGTGTGTGTGTGTGTGTGTGTGTGTGTGTACTCACCTATATGTACTCACCTATATGTGCTTGCAGGATCGAACATTGACTCTTGGATCCCGCCTTTCTAGCTATCGGTTGTTTACAGCAATGACTCCTGTCCCATTTCCCTATCATACCTAGTTTTAAAAGTATGAATAGTATTTGCTTCCACAACCTGTTCCCCAAGTGCATTCCATTTTTCTACTACTCTCACGCTAAAAGAAAACTTCCTAACATCTCTGTGACTCATCTGAGTTTCCAGTTTCCACCCATGTCCCCTCGTTCTGTTATTATTACGTGTGAACATTTGATCTATTTCCACTTTGTCAATTCCCCTGAGTATTTTATATGTCCCTATCATATCTCCTCTCTCCCTTCTTTTCTCTAGTGTCGTAAGGTTCAGTTCCTTCAGCCGCTCTTCATATCCCATCCCTCGTAGCTCTGGGACAAGCCTCGTCGCAAACCTCTGAACCTTCTCCAGTTTCTTTATGTGTTTCTTCAGGTGGGGGCTCCATGATGGCGCGGCATACTCTAAGACGGGTCTCACGTAGGCAGTGTAAAGCGCCCTAAAAGCTTCCTCATTTAGGTTTCTGAATGAAGTTCTAATTTTCGCCAGTGTAGAGTACGCTGCTGTCGTTATCCTATTTATATGTGCCTCAGGAGTTAGATTAGGTGTCACATCCACTCCCAGGTCTCTTTCTCGAATCGTTACAGGTAGGCTGTTCCCCTTCATTGTGTACTGTCCCTTTGGTCTCCTGTCACCTGATCCCATTTCCATAACTTTACATTTACTGGTGTTAAACTCCAGTAGCCATTTCTCTGACCATCTCTGCAGCCTGTTTAAGTCCTCTTGGAGGATCCTACAATCCTCGTCTGTCACAACTCTTCTCATTAATTTTGCGTCATCTGCAAACATCGACATGTATGATTCCACTCCTGTAAACATATCATTTACGTAAATTAGGAAGAGGATTGGTCCCAGCACCGATCCTTGAGGTACTCCACTTGTTACTGTTCGCCAGTCCGACTTTTCGCCCCTTACCATTACCCTCTGGCTCCTTCCTGTTAGGTAGTTCTTCACCCATACTAGGGCCTTTCCGCTTACTCCTGCCTGCCTCTCAAGTTTGTATAGCAGTCTCATGTGCGGTACCGTATCAAAGGCCTTTTGGCAGTCAAGAAATATGCAGTCTGCCCAGCCTTCTCTGTCCTGCCTTATCCTTGTTACTTTATCATAGAATTCTAAAAGGTTTGTTAGGCATGATTTCCCTGTCCAGAACCCATGTTGGTGCTTGTTTACAAACCCAATGCTCTCCAGGTGCTCAACAAGTCTTAGCCTAATTATTCTTTCAAGTATTTTGCAGGGGATGCTTGTCAGTGATACGGGTCTGTAGTTAAGTGCCTCCTCCCTATCCCCCTTTTTGAAAATCGGTACGACATTTGCCTCCTTCCAGCAACTGGGCAATTCTCCCGACATAAGTGACTCATTGAAGATCATTGCCAGAGGCACGCTGAGAGCCTGCGCTGCCTCTTTAAGTATCCACGGTGATACTTTGTCTGGTCCAACAGCTTTATTTGCATCCAGTGTTGTCAACTGTTTCATTACATCCTCTGCTGTCACCTCTATATCTGATAGTCTTTCATCTTGGGTAATCTCTTCTAACAATGGGAGCTGCTCAGGCTCGGTAGTGAACACTCCATGGAATTTTGCATTCAGTACCTCGCAGATTTCCTTGTCGCTTTCTGTATATGCCCCTTCTGTTTTCCTCAGTCTTGTCACTTGGTCATTTACCGACATCTTCCTTCTTATATGGCTATGTAGTAATTTTGGTTGCTTTTTCGCTTTGACTGCAATATCGTTCTCATAATTTCTTTCCGACACTCGTCTTATGTTAATGTAATCATTCCTAGCTCTGTTACATCTAATCCTGTTGTCCTCTGTCCTTTGCCTTCTGTACTTCCTCCACTCCCTCCTGCTTCTCACCTTTGCTTCCTGACACTGTCTATTAAACCATGGGTTATTATATTCCCTCCTGCTTTTTTCCTTTATTGTTGGAATAAATCTATCTTCAGCCTCCTTGCATTTCAATATGACTTGGTTCATCATACCTTGCACTGTTTTTCCTCTAAGTTCTTCCTCCCACTGCACTTCTCCCAGGTAGTCCCTTATCCTTCTGTAGTCCCCTTTTCTGTAATCAAGTCTCCTTTCCCGGACCTCTTGTCCTTTGGTCACAATTTTAAGCTCCATCATGTAGTCAAAGGCTAGGACACAATGGTCACTAGCTCCTAGTGGTGTGTGTGTGTGTGTGTGTGTGTGAGGGGCCTGGTAGCCTGGTGGTAGAGGCTTGGTAGCCTGTTGGATAGCGTACAGAACTAGTAATTCTGTGGCGCGGGTTCGATTCCCGCACCAGGCAGACACAAATGGGCAAAGTTTCTTTCACCCTGAATGCCCCTGTTTCCTAGCAGTAAATAGGTACCTTGGAGTTAGTCATCTGTCACGGGCTGCTTCCTGGCCCCTGTGTGTGTGTGTACTCACCTAATTGTGATTGCGGGGGGTTGAGCTTTGGCTCTTTGGTTCTGCCTCTCAACCATCAATCAACAGGTGTACAGGTTCCTGAACCTATTGGGCTCTATCATATCTACACTTGAAACTGTGTATGGAGTCAGCCTCCACCACGTCACTTCCTAATGCATTCCATTTGTCAACCACTCTGACACTAAAAAAGTTCTTTCTAATATCTCTGTGGCTCATTTGGGCACTCAGTTTCCACCTGTGTCCCCCCTAGTGTGTGTGCCCCTTGTGTTAAATAGCCTGTCTTTATCTACCCTATCGATTCCCTTGAGAATATTGAATGTGGTGATCATGTCCCCCCTAACTCTTCTGTCGTCCAGCGAAGTGAGGTTTAATTCCCGTAGCCTCCTTCTTCCCGTAGTGTGTGTGTGTGTGTGTGTGTGTGTGTGTGTGTGTGTGTGTGTGTGTGTGTGTGAATGTGTGTGTGTGTGTGTGTGTGTGTGTGTGTGTGTGAATGTGTGTGTGTTTGTGTGTGTGTGAGTGTGTGAGGACCGTATCACTGAGCAGGTCACTTAGAGTTCTACCCAGAAGGGTGAGGTGATACCCAGCAGGCATCGCGACAAGTTGGCACCTTAGAAGATGTTCTTAGCCTAACAATGAAAGGTAGACCAAACCGCTCAACTAGGTGTTAGGTATACCAGATTCCATCTGGAGGAATCATTCTACGACCTCCGTTGGAGGGAAATTTCTCCAGGTCTATGAGTGTTTCAGGCATTAGTTAGGGCAGTGAATCGGTCCTCACTACATGGAGAGTCATGGGGAAGTCTAAGAGAAAGAGGAAATGGAGGCAGCTTTCAGACGAGGAGGGACAGTGGACCAAGGTGCAGCAGGCACCGAAGAAAACTGTTGTAGAGGCTACACCATGAGCTTCTACCAGCAAGACACTAGACATAATGGTCCTAGAGAGGACGGCCTCAGTCATACACCAGCCAGTGTCAGACAATGTACCTCTCTCCACAGCCCAGTCACAGGACAATAACATGAGACAGGAGAGGACATCACAAGTTCACACCAGACATCGTCAGACTCTGTACATCTTCCAAAATTCAAGATAGTGCAGTCAGACAACTTTCCTACAGCATATGGCGTAGTAACGGCAATGGAAAGAGAACAGACAGAGTTCAAACTTTCCATCACAGTCAACCTGAAAGAAGAAATAATAATGACACCACGAGTCCAACAGACTGCAAATTACTTAGAAAAAGTAAAAGTCCTGCAAGGGAAACCTGTACGCTTGGAAAAGCTGGACCCTTCAGAAAAAGCACACGAGTCGTGCTTTTGGGATGCCCAATCGACTTTCCCCTGGATTCAATACAAAAACACAAGCAAATCCTGAATGCGGAACGATGCCGCACAAAAGTAGACAAGGCAGCGACACGTCAGGTTCTGGTGACCGTCACGGGACATGTGCCAGAAACATTCAGTCTTGGAAACTGTGGAACATACCGACAGAGACCATACCTCCCGGAACCCCTGCGCTGCTTCAGGTGTCAGAAATACGGCCACCATCAATCACGCTGCACCGGACAGGAGATATGCGGAGTGTGCAGCCTGAGGCATCCAACCAAAGACTGTATAGCCAAGCACAAGACAAACCAGACCACAACAGCCAAATGTCCAAGTTGTGGAAGCAAACATCATGCCTGGAGCACAACCTGCTCTGCACGGAAAGAAAAGGTGCAGGCAGCTCAGGCCAGGATAATCACACAGACCAGCACTACATACACCAACACCAACCTCTGGGACACTCGTACACAGCCACAACACACACTCACTCTCACAGAACAAAATTTCCCGAATCTATCAACTCCAAATCAGAAAATACACAAAAATGCTGCAGAAATACAACAAAAGCAAAAAAGCCAAAAGCAATTACTATCGGAATCAACACAACAAATTTACAGTTTTACCGAAATCCAGCTGAAAAACATCGTGAAGATCATGGCAGAGACTATTATCAATTGGTGGTGGTGGCTGTGGTGGTGGTGGTGGCTGTGGTGATGGTGGTGGCTGTGGTGGTGGTGGTGGCTGTGGTGATGGTGATGGCTGTGGTGATGGTGGTGGCTGTGGTGATGGTGGTGGCTGTGGTGGTGGTGGTGGCTGTGGTGATGGTGATGGCTGTGGTGATGGTGGTGGCTGTGGTGATGGTGGTGGCTGTGGTGGTGGTGGTGGCTGTGGTGATGGTGATGGCTGTGGTGATGGTGGTTGAGGTGATGGTGGTGGCTGTGGTGATGGTGATGGCTGTGGTGATGGTGGTGGAGGTGATGGTGGTTGAGGTGATGGTGGTGGCTGTGGTGATGGTGGTGGCTGTGGTGGTGGTGGTTGAGGTGATGGTGGTGGCTGTGGTGATGGTGATGGCTGTGGTGGTGGTGGTTGAGGTGATGGTGGTGGCTGTGGTGGTGGTGGTGGTTGTGGTAATGGTGGTGGTTGTGGTGATGGTGGTGGCTGTGGTGATGGTGGTGGCTGTGGTGATGGTTGTGGTGATGGTGGTGGCTGTGGTGATGGTGGTGGCTGTGGTGATGGTGGTGGCTGTGGTGATGGTGGTGGCTGTGGTGATGGTGGTGGCTGTGGTGATGGTGGTGGCTGTGGTGATGGTGGTGGCTTTGGTGATGGTGGCGGCTGTGGCGATGGTGGTGGCTGTGGTGATGGTGGTGGCTGTGGTGGTGGTGGTGGCTGTGGTGATGGTGGTGGCTGTGGTGATGGTGGTGGCTGTGGTGATGGTGGTGGCTGTGGTGATGGTGATGGCTGTGGTGATGGTGGTTGAGGTGATGGTGGTGGCTGTGGTGATGGTGATGGCTGTGGTGATGGTGGTGGAGGTGATGGTGGTTGAGGTGATGGTGGTGGCTGTGGTGATGGTGGTGGCTGTGGTGGTGGTGGTTGAGGTGATGGTGGTGGCTGTGGTGATGGTGATGGCTGTGGTGGTGGTGGTTGAGGTGATGGTGGTGGCTGTGGTGGTGGTGGTGGTTGTGGTAATGGTGGTGGTTGTGGTGATGGTGGTGGCTGTGGTGATGGTGGTGGCTGTGGTGATGGTTGTGGTGATGGTGGTGGCTGTGGTGATGGTGGTGGCTGTGGTGATGGTGGTGGCTGTGGTGATGGTGGTGGCTGTGGTGATGGTGGTGGCTGTGGTGATGGTGGTGGCTGTGGTGATGGTGGTGGCTTTGGTGATGGTGGCGGCTGTGGCGATGGTGGTGGCTGTGGTGATGGTGGTGGCTGTGGTGGTGGTGGTGGCTGTGGTGATGGTGGTGGCTGTGGTGATGGTGGTGGCTGTGGTGATGGTGGTGGCTGTGGTGATGGTGATGGCTGTGGTGATGGTGGTTGAGGTGATGGTGGTGGCTGTGGTGATGGTGATGGCTGTGGTGATGGTGGTGGAGGTGATGGTGGTTGAGGTGATGGTGGTGGCTGTGGTGATGGTGGTGGCTGTGGTGGTGGTGGTTGAGGTGATGGTGGTGGCTGTGGTGATGGTGATGGCTGTGGTGGTGGTGGTTGAGGTGATGGTGGTGGCTGTGGTGGTGGTGGTGGTTGTGGTAATGGTGGTGGTTGTGGTGATGGTGGTGGCTGTGGTGATGGTGGTGGCTGTGGTGATGGTTGTGGTGATGGTGGTGGCTGTGGTGATGGTGGTGGCTGTGGTGATGGTGGTGGCTGTGGTGATGGTGGTGGCTGTGGTGATGGTGGTGGCTGTGGTGATGGTGGTGGCTGTGGTGATGGTGGTGGCTGTGGTGATGGTGGTGGCTTTGGTGATGGTGGCGGCTGTGGCGATGGTGGTGGCTGTGGTGATGGTGGTGGCTGTGGTGATGGTGGTGGTTGTGGTGGTGGTGGTGGCTGTGGTGATGGTGGTGGCTGTGGTGATGGTGGTGGCTGTGGTGGTGGTGGTGGCTGTGGTGATGGTGATCACTGTAGTGATGGCGATGACTGGTGGTGGCGGGTGTTCATCTGCGCATCCACCTCCATCCCTGTAGTTGCAGATGGAGGTGGCTTCCGCAGCTTCTTAGTTTAGTTCATAACTCTCGCTGGCCACCCGTACACGGCACCAGTCTTACCTTCACAGTCTTGGAAGATTCAGTCATTGTTGCTACTGTTCTCGTGTCTTATTTTATTAACCATATCTTAATATTCCATGACGCTTGCGAGACAGGGACTTGTGCTACAAAATCCATGCTTCCCTACTATGGTTTTTCTCTCCAGATGTCCCAGTACTCCCAACCTTACTACTTTCTCAGTCATTCTAAATGGTTGAATGTTATTGGACTTTAATTTATTGTTATTGGTCTATAATTCAGTGCCTCGTGATTGTCACCCTTGTTTTTAATTTTGTGATTACGTTATCGTTTTTCTAGATATCCTGGGGGGGGGGGGGGATCTCCTATCTTGAGTGTTTTACGTCAAATTTTTGTTTAAGTTTGACAAAATATCTCAGGAGCGTCTTTCATCAGCCATGGTGGTAATAAGTCTGGTCTTATTGCTGCTGTTGCTTCTTGGTCTTTTTTTTCTTATTAAATGTTGCTTCTCACGTCCACTTCCTCCTTGAGTTGGATGAACTGACCCGTAGCGTCTGTGAACTCTGTCATCTCATTAGTCATCATACTCTCTAATTGTGTGTCCCATTGTACTACTTGTAGATATTACCCTCAGCCTTCTTAAGATACGATGTCTATAGTCGCCTGCCTCAATATGTTCTGTCTTCTGAGCGCTTTCGTCAGTTCCACTATGTGCTAAAAATACAGCAACACTGTGGTAGCTGGCTCGGAGAGACATCTTACATGGTTTCCTCTCAACACTTTCCTCCTTCTGGTCTAGAGATGCTCGTGCTTTGACTTTTCCTCTTGTTGGCTCGCTGATATGTTGCCTTATGACATGTTTGTCTGCTGCGTCCACCAGCTTTTCTCTCCATGTCTTATCCTCACCATATCTTGAGGTTATCTTGAGATGATTTCGGGGCTTTAGTGTCCCCGCGGCCCGGTCCTCGACCAGGCCTCCACCCCCAGGAAGCAGCCCGTGAAAGCTGACTAACTCCCAGGTACCTATTTACTGCTAGGTAACAGGGGCATTCAGGGTGAAAGAAACTTTGCCCATTTGTTTCTGCCTCGTGCGGGAATCGAACCTGCGCCACAGAATTACGAGTCCTGCGCGCTATCCACCAGGCTACGAGGCCCCCTATCCACCAGGCTACGAGGCCCCCTATCCACCAGGCTACGAGGCCCCATGGGGCCTTTTATTTACCAATCTCCTTATGTATTAGATTCCCTAGTATTACCCTTGCTCTCCTAGCCATGGGTGCCATTTCCATTATTTTCTGGCAAGTCTCTTTATGTTTATTCAGGTATTTGCCAGAGAGTGTTTTAATACGTCAGCATTGTCATTAGCTTCGTGTGCCCTGCTGTTGCTATTCCTAGAGTGCTCTTGTAGGTCAGTTTCTCTTGTTCAATTAATTTCATGAAAACTCCACTGGTGGTGTATCAATAGAATTAACCCCCTACTGCATCTATATTCTCTGGCTCCTTCTATATTACCTAGTAAATTCTTGGTGAAACCGCATACTCTGTTGCACTTAACAGTTTTGTTTCCGTGGTTGCGATAGTGTGTGGTTTTAATTTTGTCAACCCTATATCTTGTAACTCTGTCCATTGTATTTATATATTCTATTTCCATTGTATACATAACTTTAAATTAATTCAAAGTAGTGATGGTGGTGGAAGGTGGTTGTGGTGGTGATGGTGGTAGGTGGTTGTGGTGGTGATGGTGGTGAAAGGTAGTTGTGTTATCGGCGATGGTGATGGTGTTTGTGGCGGTGGCAATGGCGGTGATGCTGTTGGTGGCAAAAGTGGTGGTACTGAGGGGGGGTGGTAATGGTGATAGTGGTGGTGATAGTGATAGCGACGGTGGTGGTGGTTGCGCTGGCGGTGGTGGTAGTTGTGGTGGTGGTGATGGTGATCCCGGAGGTGGCAGAGCTGACAGTGACAGAGGGCTGCTAATAGTGTCGGGAATGATTGTAGACTAAAGGTAATTAATGTTTGTCTTGGCCACGCAACCTCGAAGCTAATGGCCCTGGGTAGATTACATAGTTAATGTTAGCACCGTTCCTGTGAGACACATAGTTAATGTTAGGACCGTTCCTGTGAGACACATAATGTTAGCACCGTTCCTGTGAGACACATAGTGTTAGCACCGTTCCTCTGAGACACATAGTTAATGTTAGCACCGTTCCTCTGAGACACATAGTTAATGTTAGGACCGTTCCTGTGAGACACATAATGTTAGGACCGTTCCTGTGAGACACATAATGTTAGAACCGTTCCTGTGAGACACATAATGTTAGGACCGTTCCTGTGAGACACATAATGTTAGGACCGTTCCTGTGAGACACATAATGTTAGAACCGTTCCTGTGAGACACATAATGTTAGGACCGTTACTGTGAGACACATAATGTTAGGACCGTTCCTGTGAGACACATAATGTTAGAACCGTTCCTGTGAGACACATAATGTTAGAACCGTTCCTGTGAGACACATAATGTTAGGACCGTTCCTGTGAGACACATAATGTTAGAACCGTTCCTGTGAGACATATAATGTTAGAACCGTTACTGTGAGACACATAATGTTAGAACCGTTCCTGTGAGACACATAATGTTAGAACCGTTCCTCTGAGACACATAATGTTAGGACCGTTCCTGTGAGACACATAATGTTAGGACCGTTCCTGTGAGACACATAATGTTAGGACCGTTCCTGTGAGACACATAGTTAATGTTTGGACCGTTCCTCTGAGACACATAATGTTAGGACCGTTCCTGTGAGACACATAGTTAATGTTAGGACCGTTCCTGTGAGACACATAATGTTAGGACCGTTCCTGTGAGACACATAGTTAATGTTAGGACCGTTCCTGTGAGACACATAATGTTAGGACCGTTCCTGTGAGACACATAATGTTAGAACCGTTCCTGTGAGACACATAATGTTAGGACCGTTACTGTGAGACACATAATGTTAGGACCGTTCCTGTGAGACACATAATGTTAGAACCGTTCCTCTGAGACACATAATGTTAGAACCGTTACTGTGAGACACATAATGTTAGGACCGTTCCTGTGAGACACATAATGTTAGGACCGTTCCTGTGAGACACATAGTTAATCTTAGGACCGTTCCTGTGAGACACATAATGTTAGAACCGTTCCTGTGAGACACATAATGTTAGGACCGTTCCTGTGAGACACATAATGTTAGGACCGTTCCTGTGAGACACATAATGTTAGGACCGTTCCTGTGAGACACATAGTTAATGTTAGGACCGTTCCTGTGAGACACATAATGTTAGAACCGTTCCTGTGAGACACATAATGTTAGGACCGTTCCTGTGAGACACATAGTTAATGTTAGGACCTTTCCTCTGAGACACATAATGTTAGGACCGTTCCTCTGAGACACATCGTTCGTATGGTTCAGTATCTCCATATTAACAACGTTTATGTAAATCAAGTTTCAAGTCCAAGGAGTTACGACGGGAGACTTTGTTAAGCTAACAAACGCTTAATGACATCATGTGTGTGTGTGGCTTTTTTTATTAGCATGTATGCACCTAATTGTACTCACATAATTTTACTTGTGGGGGAGGGGTGACCTTCAGTTTTTTGGTCCCGCCCCTCAACTGGTGTACAGGTTCCTGAGCCTACTGGGCTCTATCATAAATACATATAAAACTGTGTATGGAGTCAGCCTCCACCACATCACTGCCTAATGCACTCTATCTGTTGACTACGCTGACACTGAAAAAGTTCTTTCTGATGTTTTGGGGGCTTATTTGGGTACTCAGTTTCCACCTGTGTCCCCTTGTTCGTGTACCACCCGTGGTAAATAATCTGTCCTTATATACCTGTCAATTCCCATGAGAATTTTGTATGTGTTAATCATGTCTTCCCGAGCTCTTCCGTCTTCCAGGAACATGATTCACACAGGCTTTCCTAACTCATATCTCATAGTTTTAAAACTAGTCTAGGGGCATAAGTAAAACTTCTCCAGCTTCGTCTTATGGTTGACATGGTATGGACTCCATTGTTTGGGTTGCATACTCCAGGATTGGTCTTATATATGTGGAATACAAAATTCTGAATGATTCCTTACATAAGTTTCTATATGCAGTTCTGGTGTTCGGCTGCTTTGCATACGCCGCTGATGATATATTTTTAATGTGGGCCTGAGGAGACAGGTTTCGTGTGATATATAAACTCCTAGATCCATCTCTCCATTCGTTTCGTGGAGGACTTCGTCTTGGTATAACCTCACTGTCTTTTGTTGTTTTCATACTCCCTTAATTGGAGTACTTTCCCAGCATCTCCATATCACTTACTTGTATCTCCAGCTTGTGCACACGTCTCCTGTGGGGTACTGTGTCAAAGGCTTTCTGGTTATACAAAAATATGCAGTCTGCCCCACCCTTCTCTTTCTCGACCAATTTTTGCCATGTGGCCATAGAATTCATTTAAACCTGTGAGGCAAGATTTGCCATCCCTGAACCCATGCTGGTGTTGTGTTATAAAGTGCTTTCGCTCCAGATGTTCTACTAGTTTTTTTTCGAACAATCTTCTCCGTAATCTTGCATGGTATGCAAGTTGAGGACACTGGCCTGTAGTTCAGTGCCTCCTGCCTCTCACCTTTCTATCGGGACCACATTAACCATCTTTCAAATTTGTGCCAATTTTCCTGTTACCAGTGACTTGAAGCACAGTACTTATGATCTTTCTTCTCGTACCCATGGTGAGATTTTGTCCGGGCCTACAGCCATTGCCACATCCAACTCAAACAAATACTTCCTACCCCCCCCCCCCCACTCATAATCACAAACTCCTCCAGTGGTGCCTGGCTAGGCACCCTCTCTTAGTTCAGAAATATCCCTTTGCTCTATTGTGAAGACCTCCTGGTTTTCTTATTGAGTTCTTCGCACACACTTCCTTGTTGTTTGTAGTGAACCTGTCTGCCTCTTTCCTTGGTTTCATTATCTGTTCCTTCACTGTTACTTTCCTTTTTGATGTCTTTGCCTCTATGAGTGTGTGTGTATACTCACCTAGTTGTACTCACCTAGATGTACTTACGGGGGTTGAGCTTCGGCTCTTTGGTCCCGCCTCTCAACTGCCAATCAACTGGTGTACAGATACCCGATCCTATTAGGCTCAACCATACTTACTTTTGAAACTATGTATGGTGTTTATTTACTATTTGTATCTGCAGAAT
>NC_091150.1:53706398-53740605 GCF_040958095.1 Procambarus clarkii | reverse complement strand
CGCTTGTGGGGAGGCCTGTGGGGCTTGTCCTGGCTTGTATAATATACATTACTGATGACGTATGAGGGGCTCCAATTGGCTTGTTAGAGATATATGACTTGAGAGGTGGGTGTGGGGCTTGTACTGGCCTGCCATGTATTCTCTCCCCTAGAGACGTGTGGAGCCACGACTGTGTTGAACTTGTAATTAAACTCTGCGGGCAGATTCCTCATCTGTTATTATGATATGTGGTGATGGTGGTGGCTGTGGTGATGGTGGTGGCTGTGGTGGTGGTGGTGGCTGTGGTGGTGGTGGTGGCTGTGGTGATGGTGGTGGTGGTGGTGGTGGTGGTGGCTGTGGTGGTGGTGGTGGCTGTGGTGGTGGTGGTGGCTGTGGTGGTGGTGGTGGTTGTGGTGGTGGTGGTGGCTGTGGTGATGGTGGTGGCTGTGGTGATGGTGGTGGCTGTGGTGGTGGTGGTGGCTGTGGTGGTGGTGGTGGCTGTGGTGGTGGTGGTGGCTGTGGTGGTGGTGGTGGCTGTGGTGATGGTGGTGGCTGTGGTGGTGGTGGTGGCTGTGGTGGTGGTGGTGGCTGTGGTGGTGGTGGTGGCTGTGGTGGTGGTGGTGGCTGTGGTGATGGTGGTGGCTGTGGTGATGGTGGTGGCTGTGGTGATGGTGGTGGCTGTGGTGATGGTGGTGGCTGTGGTGATTGTAGTTGCTGGGGTGATGGTGATGGTTGTGGTGATGGTGGTGGCTGTGGTGATGGTAGTTGCTGGGGTGATGGTGATGGTTGTGGTGATGGTGGTGGCTGTGGTGATGGTAGTTGCTGGGGTGATGGTGATGGCTGTGGTGATGGTGGTGGCTGTGGTGATGGTGGTGGCTGTGGTGATGGTAGTTGCTGGGGTGATGGTGATGGCTGTGGTGATGGTGGTGGCTGTGGTGATGGTGGTGGCTGTGGTGGTGGTAGTTGCTGGGGTGATGGTGATGGCTGTGGTGATGGTGGTGGCTGTGGTGATGGTGATGGCTGTGGTGATGGTGGTGGCTATGGTGATGTTGGTGACTGGTGTTATGACCCAAGTATTTACCTGAATCTATATAACTATACAAATGTATGCATACATATACATTCGTCACACCTCATATAACTATGTTTTTCAATTTACCATATTACTGGATTCAATTCATAAGTACAATGTTATATTTTCATACTGTTGCTTATATTATGGTTATATTATTGTATTTCCGTGTTGTATTTTATTGTATGAGAGTTGATCAGTGGAGCGAGCCGGACTCGCTGCCGGCGCCATCGCTAGCTGGCCGCACACGGAGCTGGAAAGTTTAAGATTCTGAGCACCCATCAGCTCAAATCATTGCGTTTTGTGAGGAATAATACATCAGTACTCCAAGACCCAGAGAATATCTTGTTTGGAAGGAAAACATGCCGATTTCGTCTACAATTGATGAGCAACTTTAATGATTATGCACAACCCACTACACAGGTGGTTCAAACTGTCGTACCGCACTTGTCGCCCATGACCGATTTCTTTGTGTGTGTGTGTATTCACCTAGTTGTATTCACCTAGTTGTGTTTGCGGAGGTTGAGCTTTGCTCTTTCGGCCTGCCTATCAACTGTTTGCTAACTACTTTTTTTTCTTTTTCTCTACACCACACACACACACGCACAGTGTGTGTGTGTGTGTGTGTGTGTGTGTGTGTGTGTGTGTGTGTGTGTGTGTGTGTGTGTGTGTGTGTGTGTGTGTGTGTGTGTGTGTGTGTGTGTGTGTGTGTGTGTGAGGGGCCTGGTAGCCTGGTGGTAGAGGCTTGGTAGCCTGTTGGATAGCGTACAGGACTAGTAATTCTGTGGCGCGGGTTCGATTCCCGCACCAGGCAGACACAAATGGGCAAAGTTTCTTTCACCCTGAATGCCCCTGTTTCCTAGCAGTAAATAGGTACCTTGGAGTTAGTCATCTGTCACGGGCTGCTTCCTGGCCCCTGTGTGTGTGTGTACTCACCTAATTGTGATTGCGGGGGGTTGAGCTTTGGCTCTTTGGTTCTGCCTCTCAACCATCAATCAACAGGTGTACAGGTTCCTGAACCTATTGGGCTCTATCATATCTACACTTGAAACTGTGTATGGAGTCAGCCTCCACCACGTCACTTCCTAATGCATTCCATTTGTCAACCACTCTGACACTAAAAAAGTTCTTTCTAATATCTCTGTGGCTCATTTGGGCACTCAGTTTCCACCTGTGTCCCCCCTAGTGTGTGTGCCCCTTGTGTTAAATAGCCTGTCTTTATCTACCCTATCGATTCCCTTGAGAATATTGAATGTGGTGATCATGTCCCCCCTAACTCTTCTGTCGTCCAGCGAAGTGAGGTTTAATTCCCGTAGCCTCCTTCTTCCCGTAGTGTGTGTGTGTGTGTGTGTGTGTGTGTGTGTGTGTGTGTGTGTGTGTGTGTGAATGTGTGTGTGTGTGTGTGTGTGTGTGTGTGTGTGTGTGTGAGTGTGTGAGGACCGTATCACTGAGCAGGTCACTTAGAGTTCTACCCAGAAGGGTGAGGTGATACCCAGCAGGCATCGCGACAAGTTGGCACCTTAGAAGATGTTCTTATCCTAACAATGAAAGGTAGACCAAACCGCTCAACTAGGTGTTAGGTATACCAGATTCCATCTGGAGGAATCATTCTACGACCTCCGTTGGAGGGAAATTTCTCCAGGTCTATGAGTGTTTCAGGCATTAGTTAGGGCAGTGAATCGGTCCTCACTACATGGAGAGTCATGGGGAAGTCTAAGAGAAAGAGGAAATGGAGGCAGCTTTCAGACGAGGAGGGACAGTGGACCAAGGTGCAGCAGGCACCGAAGAAAACTGTTCTAGAGGTTACACCATGAGCTTCTACCAGCAAGACACTAGACATAATGGTCCTAGAGAGGACGGCCTCAGTCATACACCAGCCAGTGTCAGACAATGTACCTCTCTCCACAGCCCAGCCACAGGACAATAACATGAGACAGGAGAGGACATCACAAGTTCACACCAGACATCGTCAGACTCTGTACATCTTCCAAAATTCAAGATAGTGCAGTCAGACCACTTTCCTACAGCATATGGCGTAGTAACGGCAATGGAAAGAGAACAGACAGAGTTCAAACTTTCCATCACAGTCAACCTGAAAGAAGAAATAATAATGACACCACGAGTCCAACAGACTGCAAATTACTTAGAAAAAGTAAAAGTCCTGCAAGGGAAACCTGTATGCTTGGAAAAGCTGGACCCTTCAGAAAGACGCACACGAGTCGTGCTTTTGGGATGCCCAATCGACTTTCCCCTGAATTCAATACAAAAACACAAGCAAATCCTGAATGCGGAACGATGCCTCACAAAAGTAGACAAGGCAGCGACACGTCAGGTTCTGGTGACCGTCACGGGACATGTGCCAGAAACATTCAGTCTTGGAAACTGTGGAACATACCGACAGAGACCATACGTCCCGGAACCCCTGCGCTGCTTCAGGTGTCAGAAATACGGCCACCATCAGTCACGCTGCACCGGACAGGAGAGATGCGGAGTGTGCAGCCTGAGGCATCCAACCAAAGACTGCATAGCCAAGCACAAGACAAACCAGACCACAACAGCCAAATGTCCAAATTGTGGAGGCAAACATCATGCCTGGAGCACAACCTGCTCTGCACGGAAAGAAAAGGTGCAGACTGCTCAGGCCAGGATAAACCCACAGACCAGCACTACATACACCAACACCAACCTCTGGGACACTCGTACACAGCCACAACACACACCCACTCTCACTGAACAAAATTTCCCGAATCTATCAACTCCAAATCAGAAAATACACAAAAATGCTGCAGAAATACAACAAAAGCAAAAAAGCCAAAAGCAATTACTATCGGAATCAACGCAACAAATTTACAGTTTTACCGAAATCCAGCTGAAAAACATCGTGAAGATAATGGCAGAGACCATTATCAATTGGTGGTGGTGGCTGTGGTGGTGGTGGTGGCTGTGGTGATGGTGGTGGTGGTGGCTGTGGTGATGGTGGTGGCTGTGGTGATGGTGATGGCTGTGGTGATGGTGGTGGTGATGGTGGTGGCTGTGGTGATGGTGGTGGCTGTGGTGATGGTGATGGCTGTGGTGGTGGTGGTGGCTGTGGTGGTGGTGGTGGCTGTGGTGATGGTGATGGCTGTGGTGATGGTGGTGGCTGTGGTGATGGTGGTGGCTGTGGTGATGGTGGTGGCTGTGGTGATGGTGGTGGCTGTGGTGATGGTGGTGGCTGTGGTGATGGTGGTGGCTGTGGTGATGGTGGTGGTGGTGGCTGTGGTGATGGTGGTGGCTGTGGTGATGGTGATGGCTGTGGTGATGGTGGTGGCTGTGGTGATGGTGGTGGCTGTGGTGATGGTGGTGGCTGTGGTGATGGTGATGGCTGTGGTGGTGGTGGTGGCTGTGGTGGTGGTGGCTGTGGTGATGGTGATGGCTGTGGTGATGGTGGTGGCTGTGGTGATGGTGGTGGCTGTGGTGATGGTGGTGGCTGTGGTGATGGTGGTGGCTGTGGTGATGGTGGTGGCTGTGGTGATGGTGGTGGCTGTGGTGATGGTGGTGGCTGTGGTGATGGTGATGGCTGTGGTGATGGTGGTTGAGGTGATGGTGGTTGAGGTGATGGTGGTGGCTGTGGTGATGGTGGTGGCTGTGGTGGTGGTGGTTGAGGTGATGGTGGTGGCTGTGGTGATGGTGATGGCTGTGGTGATGGTGGTTGAGGTGATGGTGGTTGAGGTGATGGTGGTGGCTGTGGTGATGGTGGTGGCTGTGGTGGTGGTGGTTGAGGTGATGGTGGTGGCTGTGGTGATGGTGATGGCTGTGGTGGTGGTGGTTGAGGTGATGGTGGTGGCTGTGGTGGTGGTGGTGGTTGTGGTGATGGTGGTGGTTGTGGTGATGGTGGTGGCTGTGGTGATGGTGGTGGCTGTGGTGATGGTTGTGGTGATGGTGGTGGCTGTGGTGATGGTGGTGGCTGTGGTGATGGTGGTGGCTGTGGTGATGGTGGTGGCTGTGGTGATGGTGGTGGCTGTGGTGATGGTGGTGGCTGTGGTGATGGTGGTGGCTTTGGTGATGGTGGCGGCTGTGGCGATGGTGGTGGCTGTGGTGATGGTGGTGGCTGTGGTGGTGGTGGTGGCTGTGGTGATGGTGGTGGCTGTGGTGATGGTGGTGGCTGTGGTGATGGTGGTGGCTGTGGTGATGGTGGTGGCTGTGGTGATGGTGGTGGCTGTGGTGATGGTGGTGGTTGTGGTGGTGGTGGTGGCTGTGGTGATGGTGGTGGCTGTGGTGATGGTGGTGGCTGTGGTGGTGGTGGTGGCTGTGGTGATGGTGGTCACTGTAGTGATGGCGATGACTGGTGGTGGCGGGTGTGCATCTGCGCATCCACCTCCATCCCTGTAGTTGCAGATGAAGGTGGCTTCCGCAGCTTCTTAGTTTAGTTCATAACTCTCGCTGGCCACCAGTACACGGCTCCAGTCTTACCTTCACAGTCTTGGAAGATTCAGTCATTGTTGCTACTGTTCTCGTGTCTTATTTTATTAACCATATCTTAATATTCCATGACGCTTGCGAGACAGGGACTTGTGCTACAAAATCCATGCTTCCCTACAATGGTTTTTCTCTCCAGATGTCCCAGTACTCCCAACCTTACTACTTTCTCAGTCATTCTAAATGGTTGAATGTTATTGGACTTGGTCTATAATTCAGTGCCTCGTGATTGTCACCCTTGTTTTTAATTTTGTGATTACGTTATCGTTTTTCTAGATATCCGGGGGGGGGGGGTCTCCTGTCTTGAGTGTTTTACGTCAAATTTTTGTTTAAGTTTGACAAAATATCTCTGGAGCGTCTTTCTTCAGCCATGGTGGTAATAAGTCTGGTCTTATTGCTGCTGTTGCTTCTTGGTCTTTTTTTCTTATTAAATGTTGCTTCTCACGTCCACTTCCTCCTTGAGTTGGATGAACTGACCCGTAGCGTCTGTGAACTCTGTCATCTCATTAGTCATCATACTCTCTAATTGTGTGTCCCATTGTACTACTTGTAGATATTACCCTCAGCCTTCTTAAGATACGATGTCTATAGTCGCCTGCCTCAATATGTTCTGTCTTCTGAGCGCTTTCGTCAGTTCCACTATGTGCTAAAAATACAGCAACACTGTGGTAGCTGGCTCGGAGAGACATCTTACATGGTTTCCTCTCAACACTTTCCTCCTTCTGGTCTAGAGATGCTCGTGCTTTGACTTTTCCTCTTGTTGGCTCGCTGATATGTTGCCTTATGACATGTTTGTCTGCTGCGTCCACCAGCTTTTCTCTCCATGTCTTATCCTCACCATATCTTGAGGTTATCTTGAGATGATTTCGGGGCTTTAGTGTCCCCGCGGCCCGGTCCTCGACCAGGCCTCCACCCCCAGGAAGCAGCCCGTGAAAGCTGACTAACTCCCAGGTACCTATTTACTGCTAGGTAACAGGGGCATTCAGGGTGAAAGAAACTTTGCCCATTTGTTTCTGCCTCGTGCGGGAATCGAACCTGCGCCACAGAATTACGAGTCCTGCGCGCTATCCACCAGGCTACGAGGCCCCCTATCCACCAGGCTACGAGGCCCCCTATCCACCAGGCTACGAGGCCCCATGGGGCCTTTTATTTACCAATCTCCTTATGTATTAGATTCCCTAGTATTACCCTTGCTCTCCTAGCCATGGGTGCCTTTTCCATTATTTTCTGGCAAGTCTCTTTATGTTTATTCAGGTATTTGCCAGAGAGTGTTTTAATACGTCAGCATTGTCATTAGCTTCGTGTGCCCTGCTGTTGCTATTCCTAGAGTGCTCTTGTAGGTCAGTTTCTCTTGTTCAATTAATTTCATGAAAACTCCACTGGTGGTGTATCAATAGAATTAACCCCCTACTGCATCTATATTCTCTGGCTCCTTCTATATTACCTAGTAAATTCTTGGTGAAACCGCATACTCTGTTGCACTTAACAGTTTTGTTTCCGTGGTTGCGATAGTGTGTGGTTTTAATTTTGTCAACCCTATATCTTGTAACTCTGTCCATTGTATTTATATATTCTATTTCCATTGTATACATAACTTTAAATTAATTCAAAGTAGTGATGGTGGTGGAAGGTGGTTGTGGTGGTGATGGTGGTAGGTGGTTGTGGTGGTGATGGTGGTGAAAGGTAGTTGTGTTATCGGCGATGGTGATGGTGTTTGTGGCGGTGGCAATGGCGGTGATGCTGTTGGTGGCAAAAGTGGTGGTACTGAGGGGGGGTGGTAATGGTGATAGTGGTGGTGATAGTGATAGCGACGGTGGTGGTGGTTGCGCTGGCGGTGGTGGTAGTTGTGGTGGTGGTGATGGTGATCCCGGAGGTGGCAGAGCTGACAGTGACAGAGGGCTGCTAATAGTGTCGGGAATGATTGTAGACTAAAGGTAATTAATGTTTGTCTTGGCCACGCAACCTCGAAGCTAATGGCCCTGGGTAGATTACATAGTTAATGTTAGCACCGTTCCTGTGAGACACATAGTTAATGTTAGGACCGTTCCTGTGAGACACATAATGTTAGCACCGTTCCTGTGAGACACATAGTGTTAGCACCGTTCCTCTGAGACACATAGTTAATGTTAGCACCGTTCCTGTGAGACACATAATGTTAGCACCGTTCCTGTGAGACACATAGTGTTAGCACCGTTCCTCTGAGACACATAGTTAATGTTAGCACCGTTCCTCTGAGACACATAGTTAATGTTAGGACCGTTCCTGTGAGACACATAATGTTAGGACCGTTCCTGTGAGACACATAATGTTAGAACCGTTCCTGTGAGACACATAATGTTAGGACCGTTCCTGTGAGACACATAATGTTAGGACCGTTCCTGTGAGACACATAATGTTAGAACCGTTCCTGTGAGACACATAATGTTAGGACCGTTACTGTGAGACACATAATGTTAGGACCGTTCCTGTGAGACACATAATGTTAGAACCGTTCCTGTGAGACACATAATGTTAGAACCGTTCCTGTGAGACACATAATGTTAGGACCGTTCCTGTGAGACACATAATGTTAGAACCGTTCCTGTGAGACATATAATGTTAGAACCGTTACTGTGAGACACATAATGTTAGAACCGTTCCTGTGAGACACATAATGTTAGAACCGTTCCTCTGAGACACATAATGTTAGGACCGTTCCTGTGAGACACATAATGTTAGGACCGTTCCTGTGAGACACATAATGTTAGGACCGTTCCTGTGAGACACATAGTTAATGTTTGGACCGTTCCTCTGAGACACATAATGTTAGGACCGTTCCTGTGAGACACATAGTTAATGTTAGGACCGTTCCTGTGAGACACATAATGTTAGGACCGTTCCTGTGAGACACATAGTTAATGTTAGGACCGTTCCTGTGAGACACATAATGTTAGGACCGTTCCTGTGAGACACATAATGTTAGAACCGTTCCTGTGAGACACATAATGTTAGGACCGTTACTGTGAGACACATAATGTTAGGACCGTTCCTGTGAGACACATAATGTTAGAACCGTTCCTCTGAGACACATAATGTTAGGACCGTTCCTGTGAGACACATAATGTTAGGACCGTTCCTGTGAGACACATAATGTTAGGACCGTTCCTGTGAGACACATAATGTTAGGACCGTTCCTGTGAGACACATAGTTAATCTTAGGACCGTTCCTGTGAGACACATAATGTTAGAACCGTTCCTGTGAGACACATAATGTTAGGACCGTTCCTGTGAGACACATAATGTTAGGACCGTTCCTGTGAGACACATAGTTAATGTTAGGACCTTTCCTCTGAGACACATAATGTTAGGACCGTTCCTCTGAGACACATCGTTCGTATGGTTCAGTATCTCCATATTAACAACGTTTATGTAAATCAAGTTTCAAGTCCAAGGAGTTACGACGGGAGACTTTGTTAAGCTAACAAACGCTTAATGACATCATGTGTGTGTGTGCCTTTTTTTATTAGCATGTATACACCTAATTGTACTCACATAATTTTACTTGTGGGGAAGGGGTGACCTTCAGTTTTTTGGTCCCGCCCCTCAATTGGTGTACAGGTTCCTGAGCCTACTGGGCTCTATCATAAATACATATAAAACTGTGTATGGAGTCAGCCTCCACCACATCACTGCCTAATGCACTCTGTCTGTTAACTACGCTGACACTGAAAAAGTTCTTTCTAATGTTTTGGGGGCTTATTTGGGTACTCAGTTTCCACCTGTGTCCCCTTGTTCGTGTACCACCCGTGGTAAATAATCTGTCCTTATATACCTGTCAATTCCCTTGAGAATTTTGTATGTGTTAATCATGTCTTCCCGAGCTCTTCCGTCTTCCAGGAACATGATTCACACAGGCTTTCCTAACTCATATCTCATAGTTTTAAAACTAGTCTAGGGGCATAAGTAAAACTTCTCCAGCTTCGTCTTATGGTTGACATGGTATGGACTCCATTGTTTGGGTTGCATACTCCAGGATTGGTCTTATATATGTGGAATACAAAATTCTGAATGATTCCTTACATAAGGTTCTATATGCAGTTCTGATGTTCGGCTGCTTTGCATACGCCGTTGATGATATATTTTTAATGTGGGCCTCAGGAGACAGGTTTGGTGTGATATATAAACTCCTAGATCCATCTCTCCATTCGTTTCGTGGAGGACTTCGTCTTGGTATAACCTCACTGTGACTCACTGTCTTTTGTTGCTTTCATACTCCCTTAATTGGAGTACTTTCCCAGCATCTCCATATCACTTACTTGTATCTCCAGCTTGTGCAAACGTCTCCTGTGGGGTACTGTGTCAAAGGCTTTCTGGTTATACAAAAATATGCAGTCTGCCCCACCCTTCTCTTTCTTGCCCAATTTTTGCCATGTGGCCATAGAATTCATTTAAACCTGTGAGGCAAGATTTGCCATCCCTGAACCCATGCTGGTGTTGTGTTATAAAGTGCTTTCGCTCCAGATGTTCTACTAGTTTTTTTCGAACAATCTTCTCCGTCATCTTGCATAGTATGCAAGTTGAGGACTCTGGCCTGTAGTTCAGTGCCTCCTGCCTCTCACCTTTCTATCGGGACCACATTAACCATCTTTCAAATTTGTGCCAATTTTCCTGTTACCAGTGACTTGAAGCACAGTACTTCTGATCTTTCTTCTCGTACCCATGGTGAGATTTTGTCCGGGCCTACAGCCATTGCCACATCCAACTCAAACAAATACTTCCTAACCCCCCCCCCCCCACTCATAATCACAAACTCCTCCAGTGGTGCCTGGCTAGGCACCTTCTCTTAGTTCAGAAACATCCCTTTGCTCTATTGTGAAGACCTCCTGGTTTTCTTATTGAGTTCTTCGCACACACTTCCTTGTTGTTTGTAGTGAACCTGTCTGCCTCTTTCCTTGGTTTCATTATCTGTTCCTTCACTGTTACTTTCCTTTTTGATGTCTTTGCCTCTATGAGTGTGTGTGTATACTCACCTAGTTGTACTCACCTAGATGTACTTACGGGGGTTGAGCTTCGGCTCTTTGGTCCCGCCTCTCAACTGCCAATCAACTGGTGTACAGATACCCGATCCTATTAGGCTCAACCATACTTACTTTTGAAACTATGTATGGTGTTTATTTACTATTTGTATCTGCAGAATCGAGCTATTAGCTCTTGGACCCCGCCTTTCTAACCAATTTTAGTTTTCTTCTATTATGTCTACTACATATATTTCTCTCTAACACACGCGCGCACACATCCCCAGAAAGCAGCCCATAGCAGCTGTCTAATTTCCAGGTACCTATTTACTGCTAGGTGAACAGGGTATCAGGGTGAAAGAAACACTGACCATTTGTTTCCGCCTCCGCCGATAGGACTATGAACCCAGAGCGCTGTTCACTCAGCCGCAAGGCCCCATTTGTAAACCTGTGAGTGTGTACTCACCTAGTTGTACTCACCTAGTTGTGTTTGCAGGATCGAGCATTGACTCTTGGATCCCGCCTTTCGAGCATCGGTTGTTTACAGCAATGACTCCTGTCCCATTTCCCTATCATACCTGGTTTTAAAATTATGAATAGTATTTGCTTCCACAACCTGTTCCTGAAGTGCATTCCATTTTCCCACTACTCTCACGCTAAAAGAAAACTTCCTAACATCTCTGTGACTCATCTGAGTTTCAAGCTTCCATCCATGTCCCCTCGTTCTGTTACTATTCCGTGTGAACATTTCGTCTATGTCGACTCTGTCAATCCCTCTGAGTATCTTATACGTTCCTATCATGTCCCCCTTCTCCCTTTTTCTTTCTAGTGTCGTAAGGCACAGTTCCCTCAGGCGCTCCTCATACCCCATCCCTCGTAGCTCTGGGACGAGTCTCGTTGCAAACCTCTGAACCTTTTCCAGTTTCATTATATGCTTCTTCAGATGGGGGCTCCATGATGAGGCGGCATACTCTAAGACTGGCCTCACGTAGGCAGTGTAAAGCACCCTAAATGCCTCCTTACTTAGGTTTCTGAATGATGTTCTAACTTTTGCCAGTGTAGAGTACGCTGCTGTCGTTATCCTATTTATATGTGCCTCAGGAGATAGATTAGGTGTTACGTCCACCCCCAGGTCTCTTTCACGCTTCGTTACAGGTAGGCAGTTCCCCTTCATTGTGTACTGTCCCTTTGGTCTCCTATCTCCTAGTCCCATTTCCATAACTTTACATTTGCTCGTGTTGAATTCCAGTAGCCATTTCTCTGACCATCTCTGCAACCTGTTCAGGTCCTCTTGGAGGATCCTGCAATCCTCATCAGTCACATCTCTTCTCATCAACTTTGCGTCATCCGCAAACATCGACATGTAGGACTCTACGCCTGTAAACATGTCGTTAACATATACAAGAAATAGAATTGGTCCCAGCACCGATCCTTGTGGTACTCCACTTGTTACTGTTCGCCAGTCCGACTTCTCGCCCCTTACCATAACTCTTTGGTTCCTTCCTGTTAGGTAGTTCCTTATCCATGCTAGGACCTTTCCCCCCACCCCCGCCTGCCTCTCGAGCTTCAACAGCAGTCTCATGTGCGGTACTGTATCAAAGGCTTTTTGGCAGTCCAGAAATATGCAGTCTGCCCAACCATCTATGTCCTGTCTTATCCTCGTTATTTTATCATAGAATTCCAGAAGGTTTGTTAGGCACGATTTCCCTGTCCAGAACCCATGTTGATGTTTGTTCACAAATCTAATGTTCTCCAGGTGTGCAACCAGTCGTAGCCTAATTATTCTTTCCAGTATTTTACAGGGGATGCTTGTCAGTGATACAGGTCTATAGTTAAGTGCCTGTGTGTATGTGTGTGTGTGTGTGTGTGTGTGTGTGTGTGTGTGTGTGTGTGTGTGTGTGTGTGTGTGTGTGTGTGTGTGTGTGTGTGTGTGTGTGTGTGTGTGTGTGTGTGTGTGTGTGTGTGTGTGTGTGTGTGTGTGTGTGTGTGTGTGTGTGTGTGTGTGTGTATAAATCTGAGCACGTGTATATGCTGAAGTGTTTGAAAGAGTATTTATAAAATTCCAACTAATATTTATATGCAAATCTGAGAGAATGCTCCTATGAACAAATGTCAATCCCGCATGTACGGCTGCACACTCTAACACGCTTTTATATAACAAAAAACAAAAAAATACCAGCAAATTAAAAATATATTGTACACGAATATTGTATCTCCAATGTTTACCCAATCTGTAATGTTACAAAAATGAATATATAACAGTAGGTAGGGAAATATTTCTAGATCAGCCCAGAAACTTAAGAAATTACCTGGGCTGGGCTTCATTCACACCTGCTGTAGCGAAAGTCAATGGACAAGAATCTTTTCTTTTCTATTTTTTCTCGTAGGAGAGTTCCCGCGCGGGCCCTGAGCCTCTGGCTGGCCCATGAAGTTGAAACAGACGAGGAAAATACATTACAGCAGACTGAATATATAGAAACAATAAATTTATTCCAGTCGGAGGAGCTGAAGAGAATAATTGTATTTCTCTCCATAGAATAAATTTGCGTGAGCTTGGAGACCAAGAACAAATCTTCGTGCTATACGCTAAGAGAAGTAGGGAAATTATGTTTAATACAGGGTAGAAGAGAAAGGTTTTATGCCTGGGTTTTTACGTCTATCGTGTCATCTATTGTGCTTATAAGTTTGGTAGAAGTATTAAGGAATTAAAAATTGTATCTCCTGTGCTGGTGGCTCAGTAGGTAGTGTTGCGGACGGTGATTTTGTGGTCTGTGGTTTCAGGCTGCTATATATAAATGGGTAAATATAATATATATATATATGAGAGAGAGAGAGAGAGAGAGAGAGAGAGAGAGAGAGAGAGAGAGAGAGAGAGAGAGAGAGAGAGAGAGAGAGAGAGACAGAGAGAGAGAGACAGAGAGAGAGAGAGAGAGAGAGAGAGAGAGAGAGAGAGAGAGAGAGAGAGAGAGAGAGAGAGAGAGAGAGAGAGAGAGAGACAGAGAGAGAGAGACAGAGAGAGAGAGAGAGAGAGAGAGAGAGAGAGAGAGAGAGAGAGAGAGAGAGAGAGAGAGAGAGAGAGAGAGAGAGAGAGAGAGAGAGAGAGAGAGAGACAGAGAGAGAGAGAGAAAGAGAGAGAGAGACAGAGAGAGAGAGAGAGAGAGAGAGAGAGAGAGAGAGAGAGAGAGAGAGAGAGAGAGAGAGAGAGAGAGAGAGAGAGAGAGAGAGAACTGGAAGACTCTTATAAAAATATAAAAGAAGAGGAGCTTCTTCAGATACTCGACTTATACTTCCAACCAGTCAAGAGGCCTCCCCCAGGCCACACCTGCTGGTGGCCTCCCCCAGGCCACACCTGCTGGTGGCCTCCCCCAGGCCACACCTGCTGGTGGCCTCCCCCAGGCCACACCTGCTGGTGGCCTCCCCCAGGCCACACCTGCTGGTGGCCTCCCCCAGGCCACACCTGCTGGTGGCCTCCCCCAGGCCACACCTGCTGGTGGCCTCCCCCAGGCCACACCTGCTGGTGGCCTCCCCCAGGCCACACCTGCTGGTGGCCTCCTTCTGGACCACGACCCACCTTCCAGCAGCAGGACCAATACCGTACCACTCACTGCAGCGTGAAATTGCCACAGTGGAAATTGGAAATTCTTGCAACATTGGCGCTACAGTGACTCACTTCCTTGCAACACGGGTTACGCAATAACTTTCCTCTTGCAGACTCATCCATGTGCAACATGAACAGCGTCTTGACTCATCTTGCAGCGTAAGCAATGGCATTAAAACTTTCCTTGTCTTAAAGCAGCGGTGCTTGAAGGAGGATTGAATGCTTAAGTTTCGTAATCTTTCCTAAGGCTCTTTTGTCGAGGTAGAGAGCCTTGAGCTCTGCAGGAGGCGTGCAGCCAGCATGCAAATGTTGCACGCAATGGTGCCGTAATGATGCAATGGTTCCGTAATGATGCAATGGTGCCATGATGACGGGGGGTAGGGGGGTGGGCGTGTTCCTGGGATGGTGTTCTTCGTGACAGAGAGAACAAAACAGAAGAGTCAAGAGAACATGTTGGGAAAGCTCCCTGAGACTGAGGACTCTGTCGTCGCATCTGGAGCCAAAAGGGTCGAACCTGGTTTAGCGTGTGGTTAAAGAGTTGTGTGAGGCTGAACACTGGTAGCCACAGATGAGAGCGTCGCCCGGGGACACCCACACAGTCCGTGGACTACATGACCAGTAATATATATCTCATCCAGTGTCGGGCTGTAATATATAAAAACTGAATTAAAATAGATTTTCAATTGTTAAAGATATCTCCTCCGCTTTATATTAAGTGGGAAGGCGAGAACTTAATATCAAAATTACAAAAATTACTCAATATTTATATTGTATTTAAAATTAAATACACTTTGTGTCTTATGTGTAATATGTGTCCTCAGTAATTACACTAGAAGTCGAGTCCATTAAGTCCTGTGAGGAGTATGTGTTCTCATTATGTATTTACCAGGAGCAGGTAAACTTTATACACACTGTGTGTTAATGTATGAGATACCCAACATGTGTAAGAACATAAATTATACATATTTATGTATGCTTTCTTCACCCAATTACAACAAATTGTGGTAAACGTTGTAAGATGAATGTATAGAGATGTATTAGTTTGCCAGTTTGTGCCTCGGGGAGCCCTTAGTATCAAGGATGGCCCTTAGTATCAAGGATGGCCCTTAGTATCAAGGATGGCCCTTAGTATCAAGGGTGGCCCTTAGTATCAAGGATGGCCTCCTTAGTATCAAGGGTGGCCCTTAGTATCAAGGGTGGCCCTTAGTATCAAGGGTGGCCCTTAGTATCAAGGGTGGCCCTTAGTATTAAGGATGGCCATTAGTATCAAGGGTGGCCCTTAGTATCAAGGGTGGCCCTTAGTATCAAGTGTGGCCCTTAGTATCAACGGAGGACCTTAGTATCAGAGGTGGCCCTTAGTATCAAGGGTGGCCCTTAGTATCAACGGTGGCCCTTAGTATCAAGGATGGCCCTTAGTATCAAGGATGGCCCTTAGTATCAAGGGTGGCCCTTAGTATCAAGGGTGGCCCTTAGTATCAAGGGTGGCCCTTAGTATCAAGGGTGGCCCTTAGTATTAAGGATGGCCCTTAGTATCAAGGGTGGCCCTTAGTATCAAGTGTGGCCCTTTGTATCAACGGAGGCCCTTAGTATCAGAGGTGGCTCTTAGTATCAAGGATGGCCCTTAGTATCAACGGTGGCCCTTAGTATCAAGAGAGGCCCTTAGTATCAAGTGTGACCCTTAGTATCAGAGGTGGCCCTTAGTATCAACGGAGGACCTTAGTATCAGAGGTGGCCCTTAGTATCAACGGTGGCCCTTAGTATCAAGAGAGGCCCTTAGTATCAAGGGTGGCCTTTAGTATCAAGGATGGCCCTTAGTATCAAGGGTGACCCTTAGTATCAAGGGTGGCCCTTAGTAACAAGGGTGACCCTTAGTATCAGGGGTGGCGAACAGAGTCAAGGGCGGCCCTTCACGCCCGGTAGACCCCCCTCCCCCCCCCTAGACCCACTCAGGCAAGGCTAACGACCCCGAGGAAGGTGGTAACGACACAGTAATCGCGACCCGACCGCTCGCAGCGGGGGACCCACTCCTCTGGTCATCCTTTCACTTTAGGTATTATCTGGGCTCTCTCGAACTGTGTGCTGATGACTTTATAATACAGCCAGTCTTACTGCTGCTGTCTCGTGTTGAAGGTGGTCTTACTGCTGCTGTGTCGTGGTGAGGGTGGTCTTACTGCTGCTGTGTCGTGCTCAGGGTGGTCTTACTGCTGCTGTGTCGTGTTGAAGGTGGTCTTACTGCTGCTGTGTCGTGTTGAGGGAGGTCTTACTGCTGCTGTGTCGTGTTGAGGGAGGTCTTACTGCTGCTGTGTCGTGGTGAGGGTGGTCTTACTGCTGCTGTGTCGTGCTGAGGGTGGTCTTACTGCTGCTGTGTCGTGCTGAGGGTGGTCTTACTGCTGCTGTGTCGTGTTGAGGGAGGTCTTACTGCTGCTGTGTCGTAGTGAGGGAGGTCTTACTGCTGCTGTGTCGTGGTGAGGGAGGTCTTACTGCTGCTGTGTCGTGTTGAAGGTGGTCTTACTGCTGCTGTGTCGTGGTGAGGGTGGTCTTACTGCTGCTGTCTCGTGTTGAAGGTGGTCTTACTGCTGCTGTGTCGTGGTGGGGGTGGTCTTACTGCTGCTGTGTCGTGGTGAGGGAGGTCTTACTGCTGCTGTGTCGTGGTGAGGGTGGTCTTACTGCTGCTGTGTCGTGCTCAGGGTGGTCTTACTGCTGCTGTCTCGTGTTGAAGGTGGTCTTACTGCTGCTGTGTCGTGTTGAGGGAGGTCTTACTGCTGCTGTGTCGTGTTGAGGGAGGTCTTACTGCTGCTGTGTCGTGTTGAGGGAGGTCTTACTGCTGCTGTGTCGTGGTGAGGGAGGTCTTACTGCTGCTGTGTCGTGGTGAGGGAGGTCTTACTGCTGCTGTGTCGTGGTGAGGGTGGTCTTACTGCTGCTGTGTCGTGGTGAGGGAGGTCTTACTGCTGCTGTGTCGTGGTGAGGGTGGTCTTACTGCTGCTGTGTCGTGCTCAGGGTGGTCTTACTGCTGCTGTCTCGTGTTGAAGGTGGTCTTACTGCTGCTGTGTCGTGGTGAGGGTGGTCTTACTGCTGCTGTGTCGTGCTCAGGGTGGTCTTACTGCTGCTGTGTCGTGCTCAGGGTGGTCTTACTGCTGCTGTCTCGTGTTGAAGGTGGTCTTACTGCTGCTGTGTCGTGGTGAGGGAGGTCTTACTGCTGCTGTGTCGTGGTGAGGGAGGTCTTACTGCTGCTGTGTCGTGGTGAGGGTGGTCTTACTGCTGCTGTGTCGTGGTGAGGGTGGTCTTACTGCTGCTGTGTCGTGGTGAGGGAGGTCTTACTGCTGCTGTGTCGTGGTGAGGGAGGTCTTACTGCTGCTGTGTCGTGGTGAGGGAGGTCTTACTGCTACTGTGTCGTGGTGAGGGAGGTCTTACTGCTGCTGTGTCGTGGTGAGGGTGGTCTTACTGCTGCTGTGTCGTGGTGAGGGAGGTCTTACTGCTACTGTGTCGTGTTGAGGGAGGTCTTACTGCTGCTGTGTCGTGTTGAGGGTGGTCTTACTGCTACTGTGTCGTGGTGAGGGAGGTCTTACTGCTGCTGTGTCGTGTTGAGGGTGGTCTTACTGCTACTGTGTCGTGGTGAGGGAGGTCTTACTGCTGCTGTGTCGTGGTGAGGGTGGTCTTACTGCTACTGTGTCGTGGTGAGGGAGGTCTTACTGCTGCTGTGTCGTGGTGAGGGAGGTCTTGCTGCTACTGTGTCGTGGTGAGGGTGGTCTTACTGCTACTGTGTCGTGGTGAGGGAGGTCTTACTGCTACTGTGTCGTGGTGAGGGAGGTCTTACTAGTACTGTGTCGTGGTGAGGGTGGTCTTACTAGTACTGTGTCGTGGTGAGGGTGGTCTTACTGCTACTGTGTCGTGGTGAGGGTGGTCTTACTGCTACTGTGTCGTGGTGAGGGTGGTCTTACTGCTACTGTGTCGTGGTGAGGGTGGTCTTACTGCTACTGTGTCGTGGTGAGGGTGGTCTTACTAGTACTGTGTCGTTGTGAGGGTGGTCTTACTGCTACTGTGTCGTGTTGAGGGAGGTCTTACTGCTACTGTGTCGTGGTGAGGGAGGTCTTACTGCTACTGTGTCGTTGTGAGGGTGGTCTTACTGCTACTGTGTCGTGTTGAGGGAGGTCTTACTGCTACTGTGTCGTGGTGAGGGAGGTCTTACTGCTACTGTGTCGTGGTGAGGGAGGTCTTACTGCTACTGTGTCGTGTTTACTGTGTATGAAATCTGCCTCCACCACATTACTGCCTATCGCATACCATTTGTTAGCTACTCTATCAGTGAAAAAAATATATTAATGTCTCTGTGGCTCATTTTGGTACTAAGTTTCCACCTGTGTCCCCTTCTTCGTGTTCTACCCCATGCTAAATAGTTTTTGTCCACCCCTTCAATTCCTCCGAGAATTTTGAAGGTTGTGATCATGTCTCTCTCTTTACTCCTCTGTCTTCCAGGGACGTGAGTTTTAGCTCCCGTAGCATTTCCTCGTAACTCATATCTCTTAGCTTTGGAACTGGTCTGGTGGCATACCTCTGAATCTTCAATAAATTTGTTTTGTGTTTTACTAGGTATGGAATCCAGGTTAGAGATTCATACTCGAGGATTGGTCTTACATATGTGGTATACAAGGTTCTGAATGATTCCTTACACGAGTTTCTAAAGGCAGTTCTTATATTGGTCAATCAAGCATACGCCGCTGATGATATCCTTTTGATGTGGTCCTCTGGGGACACCTTCACAAACCAACCCGTTCTCACAAATTTAATAAGTCAATATTGACTTATTAAATATGTGCATAGGTGACATACTTAACATAATAGAAACCCTTAAAAAGATTCATAGAAAACACCGACCTTACCTAACCTACTTAGTATGTTAAGATAAGCATCTTATTGCTTCGTAATTACAATTATTACCTAACCTATAATAGGTACAGGTTAAGTAATAATTGTAATTACGAAGCAATAAGATGGTTATCTTAAGATACTAACAAGGTTAGGTAAGGTCGGTGTTTTCTATGAATCTTTTTAAGGGTATCTATTATGTTTAGTGTATCACCTATGCACGTAGTTAATAAGTCAATATTGACTTTACGAATTTGCGAGAACGGGTTGCACAAACACAGCCTCACCTGCCCTACATTGTGTACAAGCAAGACAAAGTTGCCCTCAAGGACATGTATCTGATGGTCTCAATTGGTAAGTTCATTCAGATTATCTGATTACCCAGCTACTGTTTGGTGATGTCTCACAAAGGTCTAATTACCCAACTAGCCTGCTCGATGTTTCACAAGGGTCTAATTACCTTTCTAGCCTGCTTGACGGTGTCTCACAAGGGTTTAATTACCCAACTAGGCTGCTTCATAATGTCTTACAAAGGTCTAATTACCCAACTAGCCTGCTTGATAATGTTTCATTAGGGTCTAAATCCCGACCTATCAAGCTTGGTCTCAGGCCGGGCTGGGCGAGTAGAAGAACTCCCAGAACCCCATCAAGCAGGCAAGCAGGTTGTTGTTGTTGTTTAAGATTCGCTACTTGGAACAAAAAGTTCCAAGTAGCACGGGCTATGGTGAACCCGTCGCAAGCAGGTATACCGAACTAACCTACCTGGTCATGTCCACACTAGGGGGGGGTCTAAATATCCATCCAACTTGGTCATGTTGATCCAGGCGTCTTATTACCCAACTGGCCTATTTGGGAATATTAGCACGGGCATCTAATTACCTAAAGCCAGCCCGTTAACGAGCGCCTAATTACCCAACCACACAAGCCGGTCACATGAGTTGGTGTGACATAACTCGTGTCAAAAACAGATTGATGTGACTTAAGATTCGCTCGTTCGATATTACAATTTAATATTCTCGTTCTAATTTTATCTTTATGGGTGACAACGTGATTGTAAGCGATTGTCACGACGTGATTGGACGCGATTGTCACGACGTGATTGGAAGCGATCGTCACGACTTGATTGTGAACTTCAGCTACAATCTTCATTGTTGTCTTCTGCATTATTTTCGACATTGTATTCGATTCATTGCATACATATTGTTTTGTTTGAGAATATTGTCTTTAGTTCGTGTGAGTGACAAGAGATGGCGTGAGATACTCCTTGTTGCCAACGGTTCTGGAGCTCTAGGCCTCTTTCAACGGTTCGAGGGGTTCCCATGCTGCTGCCAACGGTTCTGGCGTTACATTCTGTTGTCAAAGGTACTGGAGTTGTAGGCTTCTGTTAACAGTACTGAAGATTCAGACTGTTGTCACTGATCTGGACTTCCAAACTGTTGTCAAGGGTTTCAGGGTGTCCAAACTGTTAGCAGAGGCTAAAGAGCTATAGGAACTTTATGCCACGACCAAGATGAAGACTCCTTAATCTTGAGATGAAACACAAGAGTCCCGCGCATAGTCAACTTCAACTCTTAAGAGTTTATGAGTCATGCAAACTCAACTTTCTCCACGTTCACAAGTTTTAACTACTCCTTAACTTCAGCAGTTTGGCCCGTCTTAATGACCTCTCATTGAGATAGTTGGATGACTTGCAAAATAATCTTCCATAGGGAGCAAACTATATGCAATTATTTCTCCCCCTGAAGTTAATTATATTCATATTGCAATAATCAGTTGCAGAGTGATCATCTTATTTACTGCAAGCTCGAAAAACACTGTGCAACACTACAGTGTAAAATTTAATCAAACTGACTCATTATTGTACCATATCACTTGCTTAATATAACAAATGCAACGTGCATGCAATCTATTTTTTTTACATGTAAATTAGCACTTTAGTTTTGAAGTAGACAGTGTTTCAAGACCAGGAAGTATATGGATTATAATGAAAACGAGTTTATTTTTTGGCAATCCTCTCTATATGCAAATGAGTTAGAGTACTATTGAAGGGAATCAACACTGGGTAGCGATGCTCTACTCTATGGCACACTAGGAAATTTCACCGTAACGGTGCCTTGGGTGCGGGTACAGTGCCACAGGACACTGTTCCAGCACTCTCCCTTGCCAACGTTGGAGCTGTTATGACTTCATAACAACTTGTGTTATTTTAAATGGAACTCTTGGCCACTGTGGTGAAGATAATGTATTCATGAGACGCCACAGCCTGCCAGAGGCCGCCCGGACGCCCACTGCCGCCTCAGGGAACTACCTGTCATTTGGATAACTCATTCGCCACGGCTCAGTTACTGCACAGGATTCATCAAGTATTTGCGCACCCAATTACGTAACCCCTACATCTTTCAGCAACCATGGCGGCTGTGTTTACATTTAGTAAACAGTTTACGAGCTTGGAAACTTCACGACACAAGTTTGTTATTGGTTATGAACAACCTCGTAGTGCTTCAGGGCTCGTAAACTGTTTAATAGATGTAAACCGCCATCTTTAAGGGAAGATGTGGAGGTTTTGAAGGTGTTTGTGTGTGTATGTTTGGTCAGTCTTGGTTCAGGTCTTGTTTATACCATGTTCACTGTGTGTTGAGGCACCAGGTATGTGTCGTGTTCACATCACACCATGAACGTCTAGTGTTCACATCACACCATGAACGTCTAGTGTTCACATCACATCATGAACGTGAAGTGTTCACATCACACCGTGAACGTCTAGTGTTCACATCACACCATGAACGTCTAGTGTTCACATCACATCATGAACGTCTAGTGTTCACATCACATCATGAACGTGTAGTGTTCACATCACATCATGAACGTCTAGTGTTCACATCACACCATGAACGTGAAGTGTTCACATCACCCCATGAACGTCTAGTGTTCACATCACATCATGAACGTGAAATGTTCACATCACACCATGAACGTCTAGTGTTCACATCACACCATGAACGTCTAGTGTTCACATCACACCATGAACGTCTAGTGTTCACATCACACCATGAACGTGAAGTGTTCACATCACACCATGAACGTGCGTCACTCTTCCATGTTGTAATCACCTAGTTGTGCATTCGGGAGTTGAGCTCTGGCTCTTTGGTCCCGCCTCTCATCTGTCAATCAACTGGTGTACAGGTTCCTGAGCCTACTGGGCTCTATCATATCTACATTTGAACCTGTGTATGGAGTCAGCCTCCACCACATCACTGCCCAATGCATTCCACCTGTTAACTACTCTGACACTGAAAAGGTTCCTTCTAACGTCTCTGTGGTTCATGTGGGTACTTAGTCTCCACCTGTGTCCCCTCACAGGTAGAAACTGTCACTCTCTGCTACGAGTCCCTGCTGGGATCAACACCTGTGTCAGCCTTCTCTCACTGTGGTCAACACCTGTGTCAGCCTTCTCTCACTGTGGTCAACACCTGTGCCAGCCTTCTCTCACTGTGGTCAACACCTGTGTCAGCCTTCTCTCACTGTGGTCAACACCTGTGTCAGCCTTCTCTCACTGTGGTCAACACCTGTGTCAGCCTTCTCTCACTGTGGTCAACACCTGTGTCAGCCTTCTCTCACTGTGGTCAACACCTGTGTCAGCCTGCTTACACTGTGGTCAACACCTGTGTCAGCCTGCTTACACTGTGGTCAACACCTGTGTCAGCCTGCTTACACTGTGGTCAACACCTGTGTCAGCCTGCTTACACCGTGGTCAACACCTGTGCCAGCCTGCTTACACTGTGGTCAACACCTGTGTCAGCCTTCTCTCACTGTGGTCAACACCTGTGTCAGCCTCCTTACACTGTGGTCAACACCTGTGTCAGCCTGCTTACACTGTGGTCAACACCTGTGTCAGCCTCCTTACACTGTGGTCAACACCTGTGTCAGCCTGCTCTCACTGTGGTCAACACCTGTGTCAGCCTTCTCTCACTGTGGTCAACACCTGTGTCAGCCTGCTATCACTGTGGTCAACACCTGTGTCAGCCTGCTTACACTGTGGTCAACACCTGTGTCAGCCTGCTCTCACTGTGGTCAACACCTGTGTCAGCCTGCTCTCACTGTGGTCAACACCTGTGTCAGCCTCCTTACACTGTGGTCAACACCTGTGTCAGCCTGCTCTCACTGTGGTCAACACCTGTGTCAGCCTGCTCTCACTGTGGTCAACACCTGTGTCAGCCTGCTCTCACTGTGGTCAACACCTGTGTCAGCCTGCTCTCACTGTGGTCAACACCTGTGTCAGCCTGCTCTCACTGTGGTCAACACCTGTGTCAGCCTGCTCTCACTGTGGTCAACACCTGTGTCAGCCTGCTCTCACTGTGGTCAACACCTGTGTCAGCCTGCTTACACTGTGGTCAACACCTGTGTCAGCCTGCTCTCACTGTGGTCAACACCTGTGTCAGCCTGCTCTCACTGTTGTCAACACCTGTGTCAGCCTGCTCTCACTGTTGTCAACACCTGTGTCAGCCTGCTCTCACTGTGGTCAACACCTGTGTCAGCCTGCTCACACTGTGGTCAACACCTGTGCCAGCCTGCTCTCACTGTGGTCAACACCTGTGTCAGCCTTCTCTCACTGTGGTCAACACCTGTGTCAGCCTTCTCTCACTGTGGTCAACACCTGTGTCAGCCTGCTCTCACTGTGGTCAACACCTGTGCCAGCCTTCTCTCACTGTGGTCAACACCTGTGTCAGCCTTCTCTCACTGTGGTCAACACCTGTGTCAGCCTTCTCTCACTGTGGTCAACACCTGTGTCAGCCTGCTCTCACTGTGGTCAACACCTGTGTCAGCCTGCTCTCACTGTGGTCAACACCTGTGTCAGCCTGCTCTCACTGTGGTCAACACCTGTGTCAGCCTGCTTACACTGTGGTCAACACCTGTGTCAGCCTGCTCTCACTGTGGTCAACACCTGTGCCAGCCTGCTCTCACTGTGGTCAACACCTGTGTCAGCCTGCTCTCACTGTGGTCAACACCTGTGTCAGCCTGCTCTCACTGTGGTCAACACCTGTGTCAGCCTGCTCTCACTGTGGTCAACACCTGTGTCAGCCTGCTTACACTGTTGTCAACACCTGTGTCAGCCTGCTCTCACTGTGGTCAACACCTGTGTCAGCCTGCTTACACTGTGGTCAACACCTGTGTCAGCCTGCTCTCACTGTGGTCAACACCTGTGTCAGCCTGCTTACACTGTGGTCAACACCTGTGTCAGCCTGCTCTCACTGTGGTCAACACCTGTGTCAGCCTGCTTACACTGTGGTCAACACCTGTGCCAGCCTGCTCTCACTGTGGTCAACACCTGTGTCAGCCTGCTTACACTGTGGTCAACACCTGTGTCAGCCTGCTTACACTGTGGTCAACACCTGTGTCAGCCTCCTTACACTGTGGTCAACACCTGTGTCAGCCTCCTTACACTGTGGTCAACACCTGTGTCAGCCTCCTTACACTGTGGTCAACACCTGTGTCAGCCTCCTTACACTGTGGTCAACACCTGTGTCAGCCTCCTTACACTGTGGTCAACACCTGTGTCAGCCTGCTCTCACTGTGGTCAACACCTGTGCCAGCCTGCTTACACTGTGGTCAACACCTGTGTCAGCCTGCTCTCACTGTGGTCAACACCTGTGTCAGCCTGCTTACACTGTGGTCAACACCTGTGTCAGCCTGCTTACACTGTGGTCAACACCTGTGTCAGCCTGCTTACACTGTGGTCAACACCTGTGTCAGCCTGCTTACACTGTGGTCAACACCTGTGTCAGCCTTCTCTCACTGTGGTCAACACCTGTGTCAGCCTCCTTACACTGTGGTCAACACCTGTGTCAGCCTGCTTACACTGTGGTCAACACCTGTGTCAGCCTGCTTACACTGTGGTCAACACCTGTGTCAGCCTGCTTACACTGTGGTCAACACCTGTGTCAGCCTCCTTACACTGTGGTCAACACCTGTGTCAGCCTGCTCTCACTGTGGTCAACACCTGTGTCAGCCTGCTTACACTGTGGTCAACACCTGTGTCAGCCTCCTTACACTGTTTACACAACGAATAATTATAATCATTTAACAAGACAATAATTTTCAATGAAAGATTTACATTAACATTATCATCAAGGAAAATCAAGGGTCAGAGTGAGAGAATGTTAAAATAAATTAATAATTAACAAATAAAACATAAAACGATTAAGAAATACCAAGATATTAACACAAATTATATAAGATAACAAGAATTGAGTTCAAGATTCTGTATATATATAACCTCAATCTCACAACTCATGTTGTGAACTTAATATCTTCTGGTATAAATAAACTAACCCTTATAATGAGAATTAAAGACTCCCAGTGTTCGTCTTTTGTCTTACTTAAAGGATTAAAGACTTCCAGTGCTCGTCTTTTGTCTTACTTAAAGGATTAAAGACTCCCAGTGCTCGTCTTTTGTCTTACTTAAAGGATTAAAGACTCCCAGTGCTCGTCTTTTGTCTTACTTAAAGGATTAAAGACTCCCAGTGCTCGTCTTTTGTCTTACTTAAAGGATTAAAGACTCTAAGTGTTGTCTTTTGTCTTACTTAAAGGATTAAAGACTCCCAGTGCTCGTCTTTTGTCTTACTTAAAGGATTAAAGACTCTAAGTGTTGTCTTTTGTCTTACTTAAAGGATTAAAGACTTCCAGTGTTCGTCTTTTGTCTTACTTAAAGGATTAAAGACTCTAAGTGTTGTCTTTTGTCTTACTTAAAGAATTAAAGACTCCCAGTGTTCGTCTTTTGTCTTTCCATAAACAATACAGATCATGTGAGATGCCAGAGGAACGAGAGTTATGTCTGCAATAACTCAATTGTGATTGGTCAATAACTCGGCCGGAAGTGACGTTCATATGACTCACCAGAGACAATCGCAAATGGCGACATTAATCTCGGGTCGACTTAAAACAATTTAAGAAATTTAAATTTAAATTTGATTTAAATTAAATATCCACGGCCAGGGTTCATATCGAACATTTACGCCACCAGCTACGAAACCTGTGCATCTTTCTTTAATAATTGCGGCTCTGTTTACATTATTATGTTGTTAATGAGGATCCTAAGTGCTTATAGAGGTTGTTTATAACAATAATAACGTTGAGTTATTATTACAATAATAACCTGCACAACACGCCACAGTCTACACCACACACACACCACAGTCTACACCACACACACACCACAGTCTACACCACAGTCTACACCACACACACACCACAGTCTACACCACACACACACCACAGTCTACACCACACACACACCACAGTCTACACCACACACACCACAGTCTACACCACACACACACCACAGTCTACACCACACACACCACAGTCTACACCACAGTCTACACCACACACACACCACAGTCTACACCACAGTCTACACCACACACACACCACAGTCTACACCACACACACCACAGTCTACACCACACACACCACAGTCTATACCACACACACACCACAGTCTACACCACACACACACCACAGTCTACACCACACACACACCACAGTCTACACCACACACACACCACAGTCTACACCACACACACACCACAGTCTACACCACACACACCACAGTCTACACCACACACACCCACAGTCTACACCACACACACACCACAGTCTACACCACACACACCACAGTCTACCACCACACACACCACAGTCTACACCACACACACCACAGTCTACACCACAAACACACCACAGTCTACACCACACACACACCACAGTCTACACCACACACACACCACAGTCTACACCACACACACCACAGTCTACACCACACACACACCACAGTCTACACCACACACACCACAGTCTACACCACACACACCACAGTCTACACCACACACACACCACAGTCTACACCACACACACCACAGTCTACACCACACACACCACAGTCTACACCACACACACCACAGTCTACACCACACACACACCACAGTCTACACCACACACACACCACAGTCTACACCACACACACCACAGTCTACACCACACACACACCACAGTCTACACCACACACCACAGTCTACACCACACACACACCACAGTCTACACCACACACCACATACACACACCACAGTCTACACCACACACCATAGTCTACACCACACACCACATACACACACCATAGTCTACACCACACACCACAGTCTACACCACACACCATAGTCTACACCACACACCACAGTCTACACCACACACACACCACAGTCTACACCACACACCACACACACACACCACAGTCTACACCACACACCACAGTCTACACCACACACACCACAGTCTACACCACACACCACAGTCTACACCACACACACACACCACAGTCTACACCACACACCACAGTCTACCCCACACACCACACACACACACACACACCACAGTCTACACCACACACACACCACAGTCTACACCACACACCACACACCACACACACACACCACAGTCTACACCACACACCACACACACCACAGTCTACACCACACACCACACACACACACCACAGTCTACACCACACACCACACACCACACACACACACCACAGTCTACACCACACACCACAGTCTACACCACACACAACACAGTCTACACCACACACCACAGTCTACACCACAGTCTACACCACACACCACACACCACACACACACACCACACACCACAGTCTACACCACACACACACACCACAGTCTACACCACACACACCACAGTCTACACCACACACCACATACACACACCATAGTCTACACCACACACACACCACAGTCTACACCACACACCACACACACACCACAGTCTACACCAGACACACACCACAGTCTACACCACACACCACACACCACACACACACACCACAGTCTACACCACACACCACACACACACACCACAGTCTACACCACACACCACACACCACACACACACACACCACAGTCTACACCACACACCACACACACACCACAGTCTACACCACACACCACACCCACACACACACACCACAGTCTACACCACACACACCACAGTCTACACCACACACCACAGTCTACACCACACACCACAGTCTACACCACACACCACACACACCACAGTCTACACCACACACCACACACACCACAGTCTACACCACACACCACACACCACACACACCACAGTCTACACCACACACACCACAGTCTACACCACACACCACAGTCTACACCACACACCACACCACAGTCTACACCACACACCACACACACACCACAGTCTACACCACACACCACACACCACAGTCTACACCACACACCACACACCACAGTCTACACCACACACCACACACACACACACACCACAGTCTACACACACACCACGTCAACACCACACACCACAGTACTACACCACACACCACACCACACCACAGTCTACACCACACACCACAGTCTACACCACACACACACACACGCGACACACACCACAGTCTACACCACAACCACAGTCTACACCACACACCACAGTCTACACCACACACCACAGTCTACACCCACAGTCTACACCACACACCACAGTCTACACACCACAGTCTACACCACACACCACAGTCTACACCCACACACCACAGTCTACACCACACACCACAGTCTACACCACACACCACACACACCACAGTCTACACCACACACCACAGTCTACACCACACACCACACACACACCACAGTCTACACCACACACCACACACCACAGTCTATACCACACACCACACACCACAGTCTACACCACACACCACACACACCACACACACACCACAGTCTACACCACACACCACAGTCAACACCACACACCACAGTCTACACCACACACCACACACACACCACAGTCTACACCACACACCACAGTCTACACCACACACCACACACACCACACACACCACACACCACACACCACAGTCTACACCACACACCACAGTCTACACCACACACCACAGTCTACACACCACAGTCTACACCACACACCACAGTCTACACACCACAGTCTACACCACACACCACAGTCTACACCACACACCACAGTCTACACACCACAGTCTACACCACACACCACAGTCTACACCACACACCACAGTCTACACACCAGTCTACACCACACACCACAGTCTACACCACACACCACAGTCTACACACCACAGTCTACACCACACACCACAGTCTACACCACACACCACAGTCTACACCACACCACAGTCTACACCACACACCACAGTCTACACCCACAGTCTACACACACACCACAGTCTACACCACACAACATGTCTACAACCACACACCCACACACCACACACCACACACACCACAACCACAGTCTACACCACACACCACAGTCTACACCAACACCACAGTCTACACACCACAGTCTACACCACACACCACAGTCTACACACCACAGTCTACACCACACCCCACAGTCTACACCACACACCACAGTCTACACACCACAGTCTATACACCACACACCACAGTCTACACCACACACCACAGTCTACACACCAGTCTACACCACACACCACAGTCTACACCACACACCACAGTCTACACACCACAGTCTACACCACACACCACAGTCTACACCACACACCACAGTCTACACCACACACCACAGTCTACACCACACACCACAGTCTACACACCACAGTCTACACCACACACCACAGTCTACACCACACACCACAGTCTACACCACACACCACAGTCTACACCACACACCACACCACACACCACACACCACACACCACAGTCTACACCACACACCACAGTCTACACCACACACCACAGTCTACACCACACACCACAGTCTACACCACACACCACAGTCTACACACCACAGTCTACACCACACACCACAGTCTACACACCACACCACAGTCTACACCACACACCACACCACACACCACAGTCTACACACCATAGTCTACACCACACACCACACACCACAGTCTACACCACACACCACAGTCTACACACCAAAGTCTACACCACACACCACAGTCTACACCACACACCACACACCACACACCACAGTGGTACAACAAGACCAACAACGGACGCGGTTGCAGACATTTCCTTCAGCTTCCATTATCGAGGTTTTGTTTCATCTCTCTCCTTCGTTCTCTTCTCTTCTATCTATTCTCTTCCCTCCTTCTTTCTTCCTCATCTTCATTCCTTTTTTTCTTCCCGTCTCTTCTTCATTTCTTCACATGCTTTCATTCGTTCTGTTTCCTACATACTTATCTCCCTCTCCCCCCCCCTCCCCCCCTCTCTCTCTCTCTCTCTCTCTCTCTCTCTCTCTCTCTCTCTCTCTCTCTCTCTCTCTCTCTCTCTCTCTCTCTCTCTCTCTCTCTCTCTCTCTCTCTCTCTCTCTCTCTCTCTCTCTCTCTCTCCTCTCTCTCTCTCTCCTCTCTCTCTCTCTCTCTCTCTCCTCTCTCTCTCTCTCTCTCTCTCTCTCTCTCTCTCTCTCTCTCTCTCTCTCCCTCTCTCTCTCTCTCTCTCTCTCTCTCTCTCTCTCTCTCTCCCTCCCTCTCTCCCTCCCTCTCTCCCTCCCTCTCTCCCTCCCTCTCTCCCTCCCTCTCTCCCTCCCTCTCTCCCTCCCTCTCTCCCTCCCTCTCTCCCTCCCTCCCTCCCTCCCTCCCTCCCTACCTCCCTCCCTCCCTCCCTCCCTCCCTCCCTCCCTACCTCCCTCCCTCCCTCCCTCCCTCCCTCCCTCCCTCCCTCCCTCCCTCCCTCCCTCCCTCCCTCCCTCCCTCCCTCCCTCCCTCTCCCTCCCTCTCCCTCCCTCCCTCCCTCCCTCCCTCCCTCCCTCTCTCTCTCTCTCTCTCTCTCCCTCCCTCCCTCTCCCTCCCTCTCCCTCCCTCTCCCTCCCTCTCCCTCCCTCCCTCCCTCCCTCCCTCCTTCCCTCTCTCTCTCTCTCTCTCTCTCTCTCTCTCTCTCTCTCCTCTCTCTCTCTCTCTCTCTCTCTCTCTCTCTCTCTCTCTCTCTCCCTCTCATTGGAAACCTTTCAAAGGTTTGCCACCAGACAAGTACCCGAACTGAGAGGTATGCGATACGAGGACAGACTATGGTATTTAAACCTCACGTCACGTGAAGACAGAAGAGTTAGAATTGGACATGATCACCACATGTAAGATTCTCAAAGGAATTGATAGGGTAGTTAAAGACAGGTTATTTAACACAAGGCACACGCACACGGAAACACAGGTGAAAATTGAGTGCCCAAATGAGCCACAGAGATATTAGAAAGAACTTTTTTAGTGTCAGAGTGGTTGACAAATTGAATGCATTAGGCAGTGATGTGGTTGAGGCTGACTCCATACACAGTTTCAAGCGTAGATATGATAGAGCTCAGTAGGCTCAGGAACCTATACATCAGCTAAGTTACAGTTGAGAGGCGGGACCAAAGAGCCAGAGCTCAACCCCAGCAAGCACAACTAGGTGAGTACAGGTGGGGGCCCCTGTGGCTGAGTGGACAGTGCTTAGGACTCGTAATCCTAGGGACCGAGGATCGATTCCCGGCGATGGCGGAAACAAGTGACAGAGTTTCTTTTACCCTGATGCCCCTGTTACCTAGCAGTAAATAGGCACCTGGGAGTTAGACAGCTGTTAAGGCTGCTTCCTTTGTGCGTGTACTCACCTATTTGTGCTTGCGGGTGTTGAGCTTTTGCTGTGCGTGTGTGTGTGAGTGTGTGTGTGTGTGTGTGTGTGTGTGTGTGTGTGTGTGTATGTGTGTGTGTGTGTGTGTGTGTGTGTGTGTGTGTGTGTGTGTGTGTGTGTGTGTGTGTGTGTGTGTGTGTGTGTGTGTGTATGTTTGTGTGTGTGTGTGTGTGTGTGTGTGTGTGTGTGTGTGTGTGTGTGTGTGTGTGTGTGTGTGTGTGTGTGTGTGTGTGTGTGTGTGTGTGTGTGTGTGAAAGAGAGAGAGAGAAGAGAAATATTGATTGATTGACAGTTGAGAGTCGGGCCGAAAGAGCAGAGCTCAACCCCCGCAAGCACAACTAGGTGAATACTAAGTGAACACACATACTGTGTCCGAGAACTTTTAACACAGTATTCCATAAAAGACTGTTACGAAAGTTGGAGCAACAGGCAGGAGTAAAAGGTAAGGTGCTCCAGTGGATAAGGGAGTATCTAAGCAAAAGGAAACAGCGAGTAACGGTGAGGGGGAAAATATCAGAGTGGCGAGATGTCACCAGCGGGGTCCCACAGGGCTCAGTACTTGGACCCATCCTGTTTCTAATATATGTAAACGGCCTTCCAGAGGGTATAGACTCATTCCTCTCAATGTTTGTTGATGATGCACAAATTATGTGAAGAATCAAGACAGATGAAGATAGACAGAGACTACAGGACGACCTGGACAGGCTGAAGGAATGATCTAGAAAATGGCTACTAAAGTTCAACTCCGGAAAGTGCAAAGTAATGAAATTAGGTGAATGGAGCAGAAGGCTGAACACAATGTACCATCTGTGGAGGTGAAATCCTACAAGAGTCAAATAGAGAGAGAGAGAGAGATCTGGGGGTTAACATCACACCGAACCTGTCCCCAGAGGCCCACATCGAAAGGATATCATCCGCGGCATATGCTAGACTGGCCAACATAAGAACTGCCTTTAGAAACTTATGTAAGGAATCGTTCAGGACCCTGTATACCACTTACGTCAAACCAATCCTGGAATATGCAGCTCCAGCTTGGAGTCCATACCTAGTTAAACACAAGACAAAGTTAGAGAAGATTCTGCGGTATGCCACCAGACTCGTCCCGGAACTCAGAGATATGAGCTACGAGGAAAGGCTAAAGGAGTTGAACCTCACGTCCCTGGAAGACAGAAGAGTAAGGGGAGACATGATAACCACCTTCAAAATTCTCAGGAGAATTGAAAGGGTCGACAAAGACAAACCCTTTAGCACTGGCGGAACACGAACAAAGAGACACAGGTGGAAACTTAGTACCCAAATGAGCCACAGAGACATTAGGAAGAACTTTTTCATTGTCAGATTAGTTAGTAAATGGAATGCATTAGGCAGTGATGTGGTGGAGGCTGACTCCATACACAGTTTCAAATGTAGGTATGATAGAGCCCAGTAGGCTCAGGAATCTGTATACAGTTGATTGACGGTTGAGAGGCGGGACCAAAGAGCCAAAGCTCAACCCCCGCAAGCTCAACTAGGTGAGTACACACACACTTAGAAAATCTCAGTTAACCATCCGAATTAACCTTTCATTAGGATCCTGTTGACCCAATTACCCCAAGTAACAAACAAGGACCCAGTAATTAGGTCAGACTCGTTAAACTCCTCCTTCGTCCTTTCTCATTTGCATATTCTCTAATATTCGCTTCTCAAAGGGTCGTTTTTCCAGCAGTTTTCAATGTGTCTGCGGGGGGAGGGGGGGGTGTAGAATTTGTGACTTCTCGTAAGACTGCCTGCTCGTAAGAGTGTCTGCTCGTAAGAGTTTCTGCTCGTAAGATTTTATTTTCGTAAGATTGTCTGCTTGCACGAGTGTCTGCTCTGTAAGACTGCCTGCTCATAAGATTGTGTGCGTGTAAGATTGTCTGCGTGTAAGATTGTCTGCGTGTAAGATTGTCTGCTCGTAAGATTGTCTGCGTGTAAGATTGTCTGCTCGTAAGATTGTCTGCATGTAAGATTGTCTGCTCTGTAAGACTGCCTGCTCATAAGATTGTCTGCGTGTAAGATTGTCTGCGTGTAAGATTGTCTGCTCGTAAGATTGTCTGCATGTAAGATTGTCTGCTCGTAAGATTGTCTGCGTGTAAGATTGTCTGCTCGTAAGATTGTCTGCGTGTAAGATTGTCTGCTTGTAAGATTGTCTGCTCGTAAGATTGTCTGCATGTAAGATTGTCTGCTCGTAAGATTGTCTGCGTGTAAGATTGTCTGCTTGTAAGATTGTCTGCGTGTAAGATTGTCTGCTCGTAAGATTGTCTGCGTGTAAGATTGTCTGCTCGTAAGATTGTCTGCTCGTAAGATTGTCTACTCGTAAGATTGTCTGCGTGTAAGATTGTCTGCTCGTAAGATTGTCTGCGTGTAAGATTGTCTGCTTGTAAGATTGTCTGCGTGTAAGATTGTCTGCTCGTAAGATTGTCTGCTCGTAAGATTGTCTGCATGTAAGATTGTCTGCTCGTAAGATTGTCTGCGTGTAAGATTGTCTGCTCGTAAGATTGTCTGCTCGTAA
>NC_091150.1:53674020-53704020 GCF_040958095.1 Procambarus clarkii | reverse complement strand
TACAAGAGTCAAATAGAGAGAGAGAGAGAGATCTGGGGGTTAACATCACACCGAACCTGTCCCCAGAGGCCCACATCAAAAGGATATCATCCGCGGCATATGCTAGACTGGCCAACATAAGAACTGCCTTTAGAAACTTATGTAAGGAATCGTTCAGGACCCTGTATACCACTTACGTCAAACCAATCCTGGAATATGCAGCTCCAGCTTGGAGTCCATACCTAGTTAAACACAAGACAAAGTTAGAGAAGATTCTGCGGTATGCCACCAGACTCGTCCCGGAACTGAGAGATATGAGCTACGAGGAAAGGCTAAAGGAGTTGAACCTCACGTCCCTGGAAGACAGAAGAGTAAGGGGAGACATGATAACCACCTTCAAAATTCTCAGGAGAATTGAAAGGGTCGACAAAGACAAACCCTTTAGCACTGGCGGAACACGAACAAAGAGACACAGGTGGAAACTTAGTACCCAAATGAGCCACAGAGACATTAGGAAGAACTTTTTCAGTGTCAGATTAGTTAGTAAATGGAATGCATTAGGCAGTGATGTGGTGGAGGCTGACTCCATACACAGTTTCAAATGTAGGTATGATAGAGCCCAGTAGGCTCAGGAATCTGTATACAGTTGATTGACGGTTGAGAGGCGGGACCAAAGAGCCAAAGCTCAACCCCCGCAAGCACAACTAGGTGAGTACACACACACTTAGAAAATCTCAGTTAACCATCCGAATTAACCTTTCATTAGGATCCTGTTGACCCAATTACCCCAAGTAACAAACAAGGACCCAGTAATTAGGTCAGACTCGTTAAACTCCTCCTTCGTCCTTTCTCATTTGCATATTCTCTAATATTCGCTTCTCAAAGGGTCGTTTTTCCAGCAGTTTTCAATGTGTCTGCGGGGGGAGGGGGGGGTGTAGAATTTGTGACTTCTCGTAAGACTGCCTGCTCGTAAGAGTGTCTGCTCGTAAGAGTGTCTGCTCGTAAGATTTTATTTTCGTAAGATTGTCTGCTTGCACGAGTGTCTGCTCTGTAAGACTGCCTGCTCATAAGATTGTGTGCGTGTAAGATTGTCTGCGTGTAAGATTGTCTGCGTGTAAGATTGTCTGCTCGTAAGATTGTCTGCGTGTAAGATTGTCTGCTCGTAAGATTGTCTGCATGTAAGATTGTCTGCTCTGTAAGACTGCCTGCTCATAAGATTGTCTGCGTGTAAGATTGTCTGCGTGTAAGATTGTCTGCTCGTAAGATTGTCTGCATGTAAGATTGTCTGCTCGTAAGATTGTCTGCGTGTAAGATTGTCTGCTCGTAAGATTGTCTGCGTGTAAGATTGTCTGCTTGTAAGATTGTCTGCTCGTAAGATTGTCTGCATGTAAGATTGTCTGCTCGTATGATTGTCTGCGTGTAAGATTGTCTGCTTGTAAGATTGTCTGCGTGTAAGATTGTCTGCTCGTAAGATTGTCTGCGTGTAAGATTGTCTGCTCGTAAGATTGTCTGCTCGTAAGATTGTCTACTCGTAAGATTGTCTACTCGTAAGATTGTCTGCGTGTAAGATTGTCTGCTCGTAAGATTGTCAGCTTTACTTCGGAGGATACCTTTACTCTGAAAATGATTCTGAGTGAGTCAAAATTAGATCTCAGTAAATGGATGAATGAAAGCAGTGCCATTAGCCACGTTCCTTGGGGGGTATGGAGGAGGTTACGAGAGCCACCATCCACATGAATACCACTATTAATAACATCCCTAGTTCCCAGGACGCAGGATTACTAAGAAGACACATGACCATATTCCCGTAGAAGCCATTACCAAAGGTACATCACCAGGGGGGGGGGACTAGTGGTGACCTGGTCAGGAGGTCAAGAATGATAAGAGGACTGGTCCCAGGATAACAGCTTCATTAGACGTTGAGATGTAAGTCTCGTCCTCACCACACACTCAGTCCTTGATAAAGCACTCAGGAGAGTGCGAGTGACCTGGTGCAAAGCATTTCCTTGTGTATTTTGTGGAATTTATATAAGTGTGTGGGTTTTTATCACATGTTATTATGTCTGTGAGAAGACATTACCATTGTTAATTTTATCCTATTCTTACCTTTCACCTTACTCTTACCTTCTTCTAGGAATTACCTTCTTCTCTAACCTATTCCTCACCTTACACCTTACCCCCTTGTAGACCTTACCTCTCCTCTCACCTGTCCCTCACCTCACTCTTTCCTCATACAAACCATCCCATGTAAGTAAGTAATGATCTAAAGAAGGTCAATCCCATGTAAACGTTTAACAAAATTAAAGATAATGATTAAATTGCTGTGGTGAGCAAGCCCTGAGATAAACCAAAACCTCAACTTTCACCTTTGAATTAGAAGCAAGGTGATGCTGGCACGTACTCGGTGTCCTTAATCAACACCTGTAGTAACTGCTGCACCCGAGAAACAAACTCTTGCAGGTGCAACAGGTTTCCAAAATGTGTCAGTTCAGTAAAGAAGAATATCCAATTTATCATTGTCTCGCTCACCCTGACCATTGTCTCGCTCACCCTGACCATTGTCTCGCTCACCCTGACCATTGTCTCGCTCACCCTGACCATTGTCTCGCTCACCCTGACCATTGTCTCGCTCACCCTGACCATTGTCTCGCTCACCCTGACCATTGTCTCGCTCACCCTGACCATTGTCTCGCTCACCCTGACCATTGTCTCGCTCACCCTGACCATTGTCTCGCTCACCCTGACCATTGTCTCGCTCACCCTGACCATTGTCTCGCTCACCCTGACCATTGTCTCGCTCACCCTGACCATTGTCTCGCTCACCCTGACCATTGTCTCGCTCACCCTGACCATTGTCTCGCTCACCCTGACCATTGTCTCGCTCACCCTGACCATTGTCTCGTTCACCCTGACCATTGTCTCGCTCACCCTGACCATTGTCTCGCTCACCCTGACCATTGTCTCGCTCACCCTGACCATTGTCTCGCTCACCCTGACCATTGTCTCGCTCACCCTGACCATTGTCTCGCTCACCCTGACCATTGTCTCGCTCACCCTGACCATTGTCTCGCTCACCCTGACCATTGTCTCGCTCACCCTGACCATTGTCTCGCTCACCCTGACCATTGTCTCGCTCACCCTGACCATTGTCTCGCTCACCCTGACCATTGTCTCGCTCACCCTGACCATTGTCTCGCTCACCCTGACCATTGTCTCGCTCACCCTGACCATTGTCTCGCTCACCCTGACGGTCAAAGCTGAATCTGTCAAAAATAAGAAACTGATATAGTTTCACAGGCCACAAAAAATAACATTTAGAAATCGATGAGATGAATGAAGAGGAACTAGTCCACAATCTACGGGATCTAGATACCTTAGGGATTCAGCCTAACTAAGTCCAAATGCTACGAACATGTATCATCAATACCTTGACCTGGAACAGTACGAAGATGGTCAGTATTGGGGTCAGGTTTACTTAGAAACTTAATCAGAAGCCACTACCAACTGACTACAATATGGCTGATAGCGAGTTTAAAGCACAAGGTGTAACATTAAAAGAAGAAACCTGACCATTTAGAGTTATACAATATTATCACTCAACAATTACAAAGTTCACAGAGGTCATAAGAAACAACAGACTTCGAGAGGATCACAACCTTATGCATCACGCTGTGACAAAACAGTCGCTAACACACTGGAGGCCCGGTCGAGGACCGGGCCGCGGGGACGCTAAGCCCCGAAATCATCTCAAGATAACCTCGAGATAACAACCCCTTTAAGGACAGTGTTTAATGGTAGTACAAAACTGAATTCTCAAGCAACTAGTCTAAATGTCTGCTATCAAACAGGTCCTAGTTTGACTCACAAACTATACAATGTCCTGGTAAAGTTGAGGGTAAAGCAATATGACTGTGCCACACACATCAGCAAGGCCTCTCTCTCTTAGCGCTACTCTCCGAGAAGAAGACCGAAAATCTTGACAAGGAGAACAGATCCCACCATAACGTGCAGGTCGTCTTCAGTACTGCTCGGTGTGCCCTCCTCACCAGCCTCACTATACACTGCACTATAGACACCTACTTGAAAAAAAAATCAATCACCATAAGGCTGAAATTAGCCAAAGATCTAAATGTAGATCATTTCCAGGAGAGATGGCTGAGAGTGAGGACAGAGTTCCCGCCAAACACACACCGAAACTACGACGTTGGTACAACGTTCGAACAACTTTCAACACCTCCTAACCAGTTATAACAACCAATATAACAAGTTGTAACAACGTTCTAATACGTCATAAACACGTTAAGCCAAGTTGTAACAACTTTATTACAAGTTGTAACAAGCGGAAAATAGAGACAGTTACGGTTTGTGTTTCCAGGGTTGCAAGCTTGCCATAAGGGCAGTCGTAAGTCAGAAGGTGTCATGCTACTGCCATCATGGCTCCCACACAATCAAACGTTAAACTACAAAATCAAAAATAATTTCGCAGATTATCTCGTTCCCCGGAGTGTAATAGTACTGGGTGTTGGATGCCACAATAAAATACTTTAACAATTAAATCAATGCCAGAATTGTTACACTATCACAAAAGAGATTTGTTGTTACAGATCAGGACAACTTTTCATCCCACTAGCTATTGTAAGCCCAGTGACTATCAAAGGCGTGTGACTATTAATGCAGGAAGGTTTGAAAACAGTCTGGATGATCCAGTGCCTTACCTCTGGAGATGCAAAAATGCATGCAATGAGGGGTGACCAAGGAGCAAAGTTCAGATACAAGCATGACGGTTCCGAGACAAACATCTGAAGAACACTACAGATCGCTGGAACACTACATGTGTTCTGTGATGCCTCAACAGTACATGGTGTAGCTGCACATTGCTTTGCTCAACAGCAATGTCATTTAATAATATCCAGAGTGGAACTGCACTGACGAAGAAAACCACTTTACCTCAGATGGAACTTGAGGTAAACTACGAACTAGGAACTACGACAATGAGTAGTAACTCGGAGTAACTATTATGGGGCAAACTATCCCCCCTACAATAAAGTAAAGCTGCAGCATGGTGTTATCATCTTAGTGTCTATCGATGGCCCAAGAGATGAATGGATATTAGGTCATGTTGTCTCCATCCAGACACACAGCCAGGCATGTTTAAAAGAATAGTCAGAGTTGTGTCCAAACCTTTAAGATACTATAAAAGCTAGTATACCTAGAGTCTATGGGATGAGGGGGGCCTGGCGACCCACAGACTCACCAGTTCGGACACAGCAAACAGGTCCACAGACTCAAACACAACACATACGCTCACACAGGACAGCTGTACAAAACAGCAATCAAACTCTTATTATGTACTATCAAAGTCAATTCAATGAGAGGAGAGGGGGGGGGAAGTAATTATTAAGGTAATTTTGTTAGACTTCCAACAGTCTTCTAAATTGGGCTCAGAATCGTATTCCGCTCCTCTCTCCTCGTCCACAGTATATATGGAATAAATAAATTCCACAATTTTGCAAATTAAAATAAACAAAAATTAATACATACAAACCATCCACGTTAAGTTACAAAAAACATTTGTAATATTTTGCATCATTAATAAATGTCGCCACTTTCGTTTACGTGGCCAAAGGTACGAGTCCCAAGTAAAAACATCGTTAGATAACATTCATAACATATTCTCTAAATACAATTAGCTTACAAAAGCATGAAGGAGCTGTCAGCTTTGAAACCACTGCGATAATCCATCAATATGGCTTTTTAGCCAACAAATTCAATATAACATGCTTTTACCAACATAATGCATCCTAAATATATATTATTTATATAGTCACAACACAACAAAGCGTTGCTTTAAAACCTAAATGGCAGTAAAATGTTTTCGTTACTAAGCAGCCAGCAGCGCCACTGTCTTGGAGTTTTACCGACGTCAACACGGGCGCCACGTGGACGCCAGTTGACCACAGCGCTAGGCTACAGGCACTCTCACGCCCTCACTTAGCCAGTCACCGGTTCTTTCCAATCAAACTCTCTATGGGTCCTTTGTATCTTCTTCGGGTCCAACCCCGAGGCATAGGTAAGTTATTACGACCTGGCGGTAATAGTTAATCCAACGGGAATGGGACTAAACAACACTAAACAAAACCATCATCATATGTACTTCCTAACTACATACACTTATTACATATGTACAACACACAACACCGCAGGTGTCACTTTCACACAGGACACTACAAAAGAATTTCTGTGATCTATCACGGCGAGTCCACCTCTATCTTCTATCGCCAAACACTTTTTTTTTAGTAAAGAGGATGGAGAGGCATATGTGAAGGAGAGTTTAGAAATGGGAAATACAGTGAGAGTTATGAAAGCCGGCGGCGGGTTGTCCGCCTTGTGTACAACACTCAAGATATTCCCTCAACCTTTCTTTAACGGTACTCACGCTGTCCAGTCCACCTTTCTCAGTAAATTATGAGCCAGTCCTCCAAGGTGTCAAAACACCACTTCCGCCCTCCAGCAGGACGCTGGTTGGTTCCCCTAAAGGCTTCACCTATAATAGGCCTCGACTTAGAGGACAGATGGAGGTTAATTCCATCTAGTAACAAAACTGGGCCATCCCGGGAACGTCGGTCAGATTACCAATACTAAACTGGTTATCACAGATAATTCACTCTCTTCACTGACTCGGCCCACTTGTTCCCACTGGAAAAAGTCTTGGGTTCAGGACTGCCCTCATTGTCTTATGGTGAGAGTGAATGTCTCATAGTGAGAGTGAATGTCTCATAGTGAAGGTGGATGTCTCATAGTGAGAGTGAATGTCTCATAGTGAAGGTGGATGTCTCATAGTGAGAGTGAATGTCTCATAGTGAGAGTGAATGTCTCATAGTGAGAGTGAATGAAGCCACTAGACCTCCCACCCACTACACCTCCCACCCACTACACTTCCCACCCACTACACCTCCCACCCACTACACCCACTACACCTCCCACCCACTACACCTCCCACCCACCTAACAAACCACCACCATGCGCCACTCAACGTTATATCTAGTCACTCAACTCCTGGCTATCAATCAGGCAGGCCGCACTCCTGCACTCAGCGGAGCACGCCGCACTCCTGCACTCAGCGGAGCACGCCGCACTCCTGCACTCAGCGGAGCACGCCGCACTCCTGCACTCAGCGGAGCACGTCATGGTTTCAGCTCCGGCTCACTGGGCCTTCCGCCCGCCTGCACTCTCAAAGGAAAGTTTGCAATATCGCCCAACTTGCCCAAGATGGCGCGAGCGGTTCTCCGGATAATGTCTTGGGTTTGGGGAAAATTCTTTGGTTGAAATGGATTTTTAATTACGCTTGAATTCCTTTAGTATGTTATTTTTCTTGGGGGGGGGGAGAGGAGGGGCAAGTAACGTTGTTCGGTGTTGGTGTTCGGTTTGTTGCACTCTCACCATGGTGGGTGGGAGGTGTAGTGGGTGGGAGGTCTAGTGGGTGGGAGGTTAGTGGGTGGGAGGTCTGGTGGGTGGGAGGTGTAGTGGGTGGGAGGTCTAGTGGGTGGGAGGTTAGTGGGTGGGAGGTCTGGTGGGTGGGAGGTCTAGTAGATGGGAGGTCTAGTGGGTGGGAGGTGTAGTGGGTGGGAGGTGTAGTGGGTGGGAGGTCTAGTGGGTGGGAGGTCTAGTGGATGGGAGGTCTGGTGGGTGGGAGGTCTAGTGGGTGGGAGGTGTAGTGGGTGGGAGGTCTGGTGGGTGGGAGGTCTAGTGGGTGGGAGGTGTAGTGGGTGGGAGGTCTGGTGGGTGGGAGGTGTAGTGGGTGGGAGGTGTAGTGGGTGGGAGGTCTAGTGGGTGGGAGGTGTAGTGGGTGGGAGGTCTAGTGGGTGGGAGGTGTAGTGGGTGGGAGGTCTAGTGGGTGGGAGGTCTGGTGGGTGGGAGGTCTAGTGGGTGGGAGGTGTAGTGGGTGGGAGGTCTAGTGGGTGGGAGGTCTGGTGGGTGGGAGGTCTAGTGGGTGGGAGGTGTAGTGGGTGGGAGGTGTAGTGGGTGGGTGGTCTAGTGGGTGGGAGGTCTAGTGGGTGGGAGGTGTAGTGGGTGGGAGGTGTAGTGGGTGGGAGGTCTGGTGGGTGGGAGGTCTAGTGGATGGGAGGTCTAGTGGGTGGGAGGTGTAGTGGGTGGGAGGTGTAGTGGGTGGGAGGTCTAGTGGGTGGGAGGTCTAGTGGGTGGGAGGTCTACTGGGTGGGAGGTGTAGTGGGTGGGAGGTCTAGTGGGTGGGAGGTGTAGTGGGTGGGAGGTCTGGTGGGTGGGAGGTCTAGTGGGTTGGAGGTCTAGTGGGTGGGAGGTCTAGTGGGTGGGAGGTGTAGTGGGTGGGAGGTGTAGTGGGTGGGAGGTCTGGTGGGTGGGAGGTCTGGTGGGTGGGAGGTCTAGTGGGTTGGAGGTCTAGTGGGTGGGAGGTCTAGTGGGTGGGAGGTCTAGTGGGTGGGAGGTCTGGTGGGTGGGAGGTCTGGTGGGTGGGAGGTCTAGTGGGTGGGAGGTCTGGTGGGTGGGAGGTCTGGTGGGTGGGAGGTCTGGTGGGTGGGAGGTCTGGTGGGTGGGAGGTCTAGTGGGTGGGAGGTCTAGTGGGTGGGAGGTCTGGTGGGTGGGAGGTCTGGTGGGTGGGAGGTCTGGTGGGTGGGAGGTGTAGTGGGTGGGAGGTTTCAACAAAGACAGTTTGCAAAAACAACATCAATTAGAACAAAACCAATTACGACAACGACTACTTTTTTGTATTAGGACAATTACAATGACAGTTAGAACAGGAACGACACTTGCAAATGAGACAATTACAGCAAGAAAGACGAAGGCAGCAAAGACAATTACAACAACAATTGTAACCACAGCAACATGAGCAACAAAGACATAATGGCATGCAATAGCAGGACCCGTGGGGGGGGGGGGGGGTGACTAATTGCTCTTATAAACAACTTGGCCACAATTTCAGTAATTTGGAACTTTAGTTCCACGGCTCCCAGCCACGACTGCTGCTCCACCCGTGGCTGCTGCTCCACCCGTGGCTGCTGTTCTACCCGTGGCAGCTGCTCCACCCGTGGTTGCTGTTCTACCCGTGGCAGCTGCTCCACCCGTGGCTGCTGTTCCACCCGTGGCTGCTGTTCTACCCGTGGCAGCTGCTCCACCCGTGGCTGTTGTTCCACCCGTGGCTGCTGCTCCACCCGTGGCTGCTGCTGCTCCACCCGTGGCTGCTGCTCCTCCACCCGTGGCTGCTGCTCCACCCGTGGCTACTGCTCCACCCGTGGCAGCTGCTCCACCCGTGGCTGCTGCTCCTTCACCCGTGGCTGCTGCTCCTTCACCCGTGGCTGCTGTTCCACCCGTGGCTGCTGCTCCACCCGTGGCTGCTGCTCCACCCGTGGCTGCTGTTCCTTCACCCGTGGCTGCTGCTCCACCCGTGGCTGCTGTTCCACCCGTGGCTGCTGCTCCACCCGTGGCTGCTGCTCCACCCGTGGCTGCTGTTCCACCCGTGGCTGCTGCTCCACCCGTGGCTGCTGCTCCACCCGTGGCTGCTGCTGAGTCATCAACCACACCCTGGGTCATCAACCACACCCTGAGTCATCAACCACACCCTGAGTCATCAACCACACCCTGAGTCATCAAACACACCCTGAGTCATCAACCACACCCAGAGTCATCAACCACACCCAGAGTCATCAACCACACCCTGGGTCATCAACCACACCCTGAGTCATCAACCACACCCTGAGTCATCAACCACACCCTGAGTCATCAACCACACCCTGAGTCATCAACCAGTTACGTCACCTCGTAACTCATAGTGGTCAAGTAAAAAATGTTGTTGTTATAACTTAAAATTATTTTTAATATAATTTAGGCGGTTAAGTTTGCATTAATTATTAAACAGTTCACGAGCCGTGAAGCACCACGAGGCTATCATATGACAACCTTCCCTAAACTCTCAAATATATATGCACAAAGCCGCCATGATGTGGGGAAAGATGTAGAGCTTTCGTAAACTATCATACCAAATGCTCGCTGAATCTAGGCCACTCAAGTAATCCAGAGAGAAGTAGCCACCTTTAAAGGCGAAATCTTTATCCCACTCGCAAGGGATAATTGTCTTAAAGTTCATGGGCTATATACCTTTATGGTCGGCTGTTTAGGTCGGAAATTACGGCTGGAGTGAGAGGCGTGATTCTCGTGACTCAATTTGGGGATTTAGCGCTAATGCCATCGTATACCTGCGCCAGGAGGACAGTGCTATACCACAGGCATTTCGTTTGTCACTGATGACGACGGTGAAAGGTGACTTAAGAAAGGTTGGCTTATATGAGGAGTTAATTGAAAGTAGATGAAGTGATTAGAGGTTCGCAGATCTGTATCTATTATGTCTATCTGTTTGTGTGTCCAGGATTGGCGAGACATGATTTGTATGAGAGTCATTGGCCAGTCGGGGTCAGCCCAAGTGCCCCTCTTTAGAACAATAACTGCTACTATTTGGTAGATAGGGGCTAGCCTCACCCAACTTTGTAGGGTGAATGGGTTGGGGTACAGGACAGACATAGGTTGGTCAGGGAAGAGCGTGCCCCGGTGTTACCTGGCCACATAACGACTTTTTTGAAGCACTGGCCACCATGCACCAACGCCTAGCTGAATATTTGGAAAACATAAACATTGAAAATAATTTTTTGTAATAATATTGTTGGGAAAGTTACAGAAATTCATAGTTTGCCCGTAGCGTTATAAAAGATATAACTTCAGTACAGCCGCCCTCTCTCTGCCCGCCGCTCCCCCCCTATTTCACACCACTATATAGGCTCCTCCCACCGGCCGGCCACCTGCACGCCAATTGGAAACTATTATATTACTTTTTATGATACAGAACGCGACAGACAGAAATAGACCGGCAGAGAGACAGGGTAGGCCAGGACAACAACTCATACAGGCAGACATTAAGACATAGACCAGACAGACATTGGGAGAGAGAGGGGGGGAGAGGGTAGTGTTTAAAGAGAGGGAAGGAGAGGGGGAGGGGGAGGCAAGTGAAGAGGGGTAAAGAGGGGAGGAGGAAGGTGAAGAGGTGAGTCACGGAGGAGGTAGGGAGAGAGTGGTGGAGAGTGGAGGAGGCGTGTGAGGAGGATGTTGGAGGAGAGTGGAAGAACGGAGGAGAGGGAGAGAGTAGAGAGAAAAGAAGAGGGGGAGAAAATTGGAGAAGAGAGAGTGGGGGAGGGAAGAGAGGCCCGTGTACAGCCACTGTATTAATAAACTGATTAATAAATTGATTAATACATTAATAAAGTAATAAATTGATTAATAAATTGATTAATAAATTAAAACATCTGACTGTCTTTATATCTGTCTGTCTGTATCTTCGAGGTGGAGGCCAGACACTTAATTCAAGCTGGCTTCATTTAACTTTTCCAAGTAATTCCTGTTGGTTACGTGCCCAACATGGACGGGTCAGGATAGGCATCAAAGACAACGGTATCACGTGACATCGTCCCAACGCCACCACCTTGATGAATCCTGCAATATCATATCAAATTAACACAAAATTATTTTCTTTCATTATCTTTTATTATTTTGAGTTTTTATGGGAAGGAGTAACACACCACCACCCTCTCTTCTCCTCCTCCTCCTCCTCCTCCTCTTCTTCCTCCTTCTCCTCCTCCTCCTCCGTTCCCACTTACAAAATACATGATTTGCTCCAGGGTCTAATAACCGTTTTCTCTCCAACATTCTTTCTCTCAAAAGAAAGAGAAAGAATGAGAGAGGGAGAGTAACGGAGTGAGGGAGAAACAAGGAAAGAGAGAGAGAGAGAAAGAGAGAGAGAGAGAGAGAGAGAGAGAGAGAGAGAGAGAGAGAGAGAGAGAGAAAGAGAGAGAGAGAGAGAGAGAGAGAGAGAGAGAGAGAGAGAGAGAGAGAGAGAGAGAGAGAGAGAGAGAGAGAGAGAGAGAGAGAGAGAGAGAGAGAGAGAGAGAGAGAGAGAGAGGGGGAGGGACGGAGGGAGGGATGGAGAGAGGGAGGGAGAGAGGGAGGGAGAGAGGAAGGGAGGGAGAGAGGGAGGGAGAGAGGGAGGGAGAGAGGGAGGGAGGGAGAGAGGGAGGGAGGGAGAGAGGGAGGGAGGGAGAGAGGGAGAGAGGGAGGGAGGGAGAGAGGGAGGGAGAGAGGGAGGGAGGGAGAGAGGGAAGGAGGGAGAGAGGGAGAGAGGGAGAGAGGGAGAGAGGGAGGGAGGGGCATACAAACAGACCCCGGGCAAAGCCGGGTACCCGTTCCTATAGTATTAATAATTATAATTCATTGTGTTGGGGGACAGAAAGCCAGAGTGTATTCACGCACGTTAGGGTTATATCAAGGTCATCCACCCCCCACCCCCCCCCCTCCCCCAAGGTCGAATTACTGACCCCGCCCAGGATACAACCCACAACAAGCTGACTATCTCCTGGGTACCTATCACTGCTAGGTGATCCCGGAACTATCGATTGTGCGTCAAGAACGAAGCCGACTGTACTACCGGGACCCTTCATATAAAACAGACGAATCAAGAAGCCCGCGCAGTCGCCGGACCAATCAAAATAGCAAGAATAATTAACAACGTGCGCAACTACCAATCATTTCTGCCAATTAAACACGGCCAAAAACGCAATCAGCTCGTAATCCTGGTGTTGCAGAGATAATTACTCCACCGTGGAGACCTGGCCGGAGCTCCGACTCTATCATCTGACCCACGTAACGACCTCTGTCGAATTACAGGTCAAGTCGTCTGACACTCAATTTCACGCCTGTTAGGCGTTGGAATATAAATACTGTTGAACGCCTTGATGAGAAAATAATGCAACCGTACGATGGGATCGAACCCACAACTCTGAGTGCCTGGATCAGGCACACACGCATACACATCATGGTCCAGGTGGTAGTCCGTGGTGAGAGGAGTTCAGGGACGAGGGTTCGATCCCATTGTACGACTTCAATATTTCCTGAAAGCTATATTAAGTTTTCTGTGGTCATTACCCAGGTCATCCCAGTGTTTGGGGTCACTGAGGTCATCCCGGTGCTTGGGGTCATCCAGGTCATCCCGGTGCTTGGGGTCACCCAGGTCATCCCGGTGCTTGGGGTCATCCAGGTCATCCCGGTGCTTGGGGTCACCGAGGTCATCCCGGTGCTTGGGGTCATCCAGGTCATCCCGGTGCTTGGGGTCACCCAGGTCATCCCGGTGCTTGGGGTCACCCAGGTTATCCCGGTCCTTGGGGTCATCCAGGTCATCCCGGTGCTTGGGGTCATCCAGGTCATCCCGGTGCTTGGGGTCATCCAGGTCATCCCGGTGCTTGGGGTCATCCAGGTCATCCCGGTGCTTGGGGTCATCCAGGTCATCCCGGTGCTTGGGGTCATCCAGCATCACTCCACGAAAACTAATGCAAAAAAAAAGTGATGAGAAGTGAAGATAAATGGGAACATATGTGGCTGCCCGACACTTGTCAACACTTCCCAACGCTTTGTCTCTGCGTCTCTGGCTGTCTCGCTCTGTGTGTGTCTCTGCTTCTCTGTGTCTCTGTATCTATCCCTGTGGCTGGCTCTCTCTGTCTGTCTCTTTCTGTCTGTATCTCTCCCTGTCTGAGTCTCTCTGTCTCAATCTGTCACTCTGTGTCTCTCTGTTTCTCCCGCTCTGTCTCTCTGCCTACGTCTCTCTGTCTGGATGGCTGACTCTCAGGAGGGATCAGAGAGCAGGTAATGGGTGCAGAGGAGAGGACAATGGCTGGGGACCCGTTATCTTGAGGTTATCTTGTGATGATTTCGGGGCTTTTAGTGTCCCCGCGGCCCGGTCCTCGACCAGGCCTCCACCCCCAGGAAGCAGCCCGTGACAACTGACTAACACCCAGGTACCTATTTTACTGCTAGGTAACAGGGGCATAGGGTGAAAGAAACTCTGCCCATTGTTTTTCGCCGGCGCCTGGGATCGAACCCGGGACCACAGGATCACAAGTACAGCGTGCTGTCCGCTCGGCCGACCGCCTCCCCACCATTGAAACCGTCCGGCCCGGCTCCGAAACCGTCCACCTGTGTGGACGGTTTCGAAAAATATTACAAAGTATGATAGATTTTTTATTTTATTTTGTGGACATCAGTGCTAATGTTTTACAATATATCACAGAAAAAAATATCAGAGTCGAATTATTTTGATATTGGAAGATTCGCTGTGGTGATCGTGTTAGCAGCAAATGGTATTTCATTAATGCCAACCCGACTTGCAAATGCAGGGCATATTCCCAGCAACAATTACCATTTAAAAAAAATTGGTGAGATTAGCCCAAAGTATCTGTCTTCCAACTTTGAACAGAGAGACAGGTAAACATTCTAGTTTAAAGATCTCCTATAAATTCGTAATTCAGGCAGGAGGCAAGAGAGAACTGGATAAGCATCTCCAAAGGATACCTGATCAACCAGGCTGTGACTCATACGTCAGGCTGCGAGCAGCTGCGTCTAACAGCCTGGTTGATCAGTCGAGCAACCAGGAGGCCTGGTTGACGACCGGGCCGCGGGGACGCTAAGCCCCGGAAGCACCTCAAGGTAAGGGGCGTTGGTGTCTTGAGCAGGAGGCAGGTGCATACAACTTCAGCCACTAATAAGTAAAACATTTTCTATTTAAACCACCCATAGTAGAGGAACATAACTTTTCCTTAACTGCCTCTACTTGCAATGTCAGTCGTTGCAATATGGCCGAGAGCTTACACAGGTTATCCTCGGAGTGAAGCATTTGGAGCAACATTGCAACGCTCAAACATATCGCCCCGTTGAAAGCTGTTTGTTTCCTTTGAAGGCAAATCACCTGTAACGAAGGTGTGCAAATGAACTGTGCCGGATAATTGGTGATGTGTAGCTCAACATGGAGGGAGGCAGGGAGCTATAGCCATGTTGAGGGAGGGAGGGAGCTGTACCCATGTTGAGGGAGGGAGGCAGGGAGCTATACCCATGTTGAGGGAGGGAGGCAGGGAGCTATACCCATGTTGAGGGAGGGAGGGAGCTATAGCCATGTTGAGGGAGGTAGGGAGCTGTACCCATGTTGAGGGAGGAAGGCAGGGAGCTATACCCATGTTGAGGGAGGCAGGGAGCTATAACCATGTTGAGGGAGGCAGGGAGCTATACCCATGTTGAGGGAGGCAGGGAGCTATACCCATGTTGAGGGAGGGAGGGAGCTGTACCCATGTTGAGGGAGGGAGGCAGGGAGCTATACCCATGCTGAGGGAGGGAGGCAGGGAGCTATACCCATGTTGAGGGAGGCAGGGAGCTATACCCATGTTGAGGGAGGCAGGGAGCTATACCCATGTTGAGGGAGGCAGGGAGCTATAGCCATGTTGAGGGAGGGAGGGAGCTGTACCCATGTTGAGGGAGGGAGGCAGGGAGCTATACCCATGTTGAGGGAGGCAGGGAGCTATACCCATGTTGAGGGAGGCAGGGAGCTATAGCCATGTTGAGGGAGGTAGGGAGCTGTACCCATGTTGAGGGAGGAAGGCAGGGAGCTATACCCATGTTGAGGGAGGCAGGGAGCTATAACCATGTTGAGGGAGGCAGGGAGCTATACCCATGTTGAGGGAGGCAGGGAGCTATACCCATGTTGAGGGAGGGAGGGAGCTGTACCCATGTTGAGGGAGGGAGGCAGGGAGCTATACCCATGTTGAGGGAGGGAGGCAGGGAGCTATACCCATGTTGAGAGAGGTAGGGAGTCTCAATAAACATCAATACTCATAGATGGAGATGCCAGCATCAATGAGGCTCTCAGATGGGGCCGAGAGTTTAAGATGATGCAGAATTGTTGGCATCAATACACATAACCGTTCATGTGTATTGTCATAACTACTTATTACTGATTAATTCTATATATGCAACCCATCCCCCTTGTTTAGATAGTACGTTTTGTAACTACGTGCACCATAGTACAAACATTGACGTACTAAGCAATTAGATAGTAGAACTTTCTACTATTCACTTTATAGTCCGAAAATAATTAAGCTAACGAACTAACTGAAATATTTCTAACCTAGTTTGACACACACATGTACTTTATTAGGCCTTAGATAGCGTGTATTAGGCCTAAGAAGCTTAGGTTTAGTTAGTTAAGGTTCTCTTCGCAACATAAGTAGAAAATTGTTTTCCGATTTGTCCAAATTTAATAGTACCGATTTCTACTTTCTAATTGCGCTGTACGTCGGTATATCTCCACTATGGTCCTCGTGCTTCCTATAGGTACCACCACAACAGGGGGATGGCCTGATATATATGGCTTTATGGGGGTGCTCTATCTAGTGTACGAAGCGTCCTATAACAACCTGATCAGACACGGTGATATGTAACAGGACTGTTGGACGATATGTAACACTCTCTATTTTAGAGAGAGACTATTTTATACGACTCACTTCGCTATACAGATTCCTAATCAGTGCCGCAATTACAAAACAATTCCACCTCCACCTATTCCACGTGCCTGAAGGTGAATCAGACTGGGCTAACCTGTTGGGCAGCCGCAGATGAGAGACAATTGTTTATGTAACACAGTAGACACTTGTGCCTGTCACCACAAGCACACACACACACACACACACACACACACACACACACACACACACACACACACACACACACACACACACACACACACACACACAGATCGACCTTTGAGGATCACCCTAAACGGTGCCAAACAGATGGAAGAAGTACTAAGGAATGCTAGAAAATTGCAAAGGGATGAGGATGGGAAAGGGTGGTCATTAAGACGAGATCTTTCAAAAGAAGATAGAGAGAAGCTGAAACTGAACCTCGCCGAGGCAAAACATTTAAATGAGAGCAGGAATGAAGAAGAAATAAATTCTTTTTTCTACAAAGTGATAGGGGTAGGCAAACCAGTAAAGTGGTACATAAAGGCAAACCAACAAAATCAATAGAGAGAGGGGGAGTGAAGAATAAGGAGAGGGGGAACAAGTTCCTGAAGATTGCATACACCAACATAGATGGAGTGAGATCGAAGATACTGGAGTTAAGTGATGTAATACAGCTGCAGACACCAGACATTGTTGCACTCACGGAGACAAAACTTGAAGATGTAATTTTAAATGAGGTCATATTCCCAAGGGGCTACTCAATTTGGAGACGGGACAGAAAAATTAGGAAAGGCGGTGGCGTTGCTGTGCTGGTAAAAGAACACCTAAAGGTGAAGGAAATAATGACTGCCAATCCACAAGAAGTTGACATAATAGCACTAGAGATCTGCTATGAGGATGATAAACTAATGATGATAAATGCATATAGTCCACCGCCAAGCAGCACATGGTCAAAGGAGGAGCTAGATAGTAAACGTGAAGGTCTTATAACAATAATGAGAGAGATTATAGCGAGAGTGGATAACGATAGATCACGACTGTTGATAGTCGGTGACTTCAACTTGAAATCCATAGACTGGGAAGCATATGAAGCTAAAACAGAAGATTTTTGGACCTGTAAATTTGTAGACCTCATCCTGGAAACATTCTTGTATCAACATGTTAAACAAGCTACGAGGATGAGGGAAGGGGACGTTCCCTCCATGCTAGATTTGATATTTACCAGGAAGGAGGAAGAGATATTTGACATTCAGTACCTTCCTCCCTTGGGTAAAAGTGACCATGTCTTTTTGGGAATAAAGTATGCAATGCGTTATAAGCTGGAAGAAAATAAGGAGGTTGAAGCAGTTGAAAAACCAGACTTCAGGAGAGGACATTATGGTGACCTTCGAAATTTTTTTAGTGAGTATAATTGGACAGACTTGATGCTAGGCAAGGAAGTGAATGAGATGTATGGCAAGTTTTGTGAAATATATGATAAAGGCACAAAAAAATTTATACCAAAACAGAGATGCAGAACTAGGAAACAGGATTGGTTCAATAGAAATTGCGAGAGGGCTAGAGACCGAAAGACACAAAAATGGAATCAATACAGGAAGAGGCCGAACCCCCAAACATACCAGCGATACAAAGATGCGAGAAACAACTACACGGCAGTGAGGAGAGAGGCAGAAAGAAATTTTGAAAAAGGGATTGCAGACAAATGTAAAACAGAACCAGGTCTATTCTATAAATTCATAAACAACAAATTGCAGGTAAAGGATAATATTCAGAGGTTGAAAATGGGAAATACATTCACGGAAGATGAAAAGGAAATGTGTGAAACACTAAACGAAAAGTTCCAAAGTGTGTTTGTACAAAATGAAATCTTTAGGGAACCAGATACAATAAGAATTCCAGAGAACAACATAGAGCACATAGAGGTGTCTAGAGACGAAGTGGAAAAAATGCTCAAGGAGCTCGGTAAGAACAAAGCAGCTGGCCCAGATGGCGTTTCACCATGGGTTCTGAGAGAATGTGCATCTGAGCTCAGCATTCCACTTCACCTGATCTTTCAGGCATCCCTGTGTACAGGAATCGTAGCAGACGGGTGGAAACAGGCTAACATAGTTTCAATCTACAAAAGTGGCAGCAGGGAAGACCCCGTCAATTATAGACCTGTATCATTGACAAGTGTAATAGTGAAAGTATTGGAAAAACTAATCAAAACTAAATGGGTAGAACACCTAGAGAGAAATGATATAATATCAGACAGACAGTATGGTTTTCGATCTGGAAGATCCTGTGTATCGAATTTACTCAGTTTCTATGATCGAGCCACAGAGATATTACAGGAAAGAGATGGTTGGGTTGACTGCATCTATCTGGACCTAAAAAAGGCTTTCGACAGAGTTCCACATAAGAGGTTGTTCTGGAAACTGGAAAATATTGGAGGGGTGACAGGTAAGCTTCTATCATGGATGAAAAATTTTCTGACTGATAGAAAAATGAGGGCAGTAATCAGAGGCAATGTATCAGAATGGAGAAATGTCACAAGTGGAGTACCACAGGGTTCAGTTCTTGCACCAGTGATGTTTATTGTGTACATAAATGATCTACCAGTTGGTATACAGAATTATATGAACATGTTTGCTGATGATGCTAAGATAATAGGAAGGATAAGAAATTTAGATGACTGTCATGCCCTTCAAAAAGACCTGGACAAAATAAGTATATGGAGCACCACTTGGCAAATGGAATTTAATGTTAATAAATGTCATGTTATGGAATGTGGAATAGGAGAACATAGACCCCACACAACCTATATATTATGTGAGAAATCTTTAAAGAATTCTGATAAAGAAAGAGATCTAGGAGTGGTTCTAGATAGAAAACTATCACCTGAGGACCACATAAAGAATATTGTGCAAGGAGCCTATGCTATGCTTTCTAACTTCAGAATTGCATTTAAATACATGGATGGTGATATACTAAAGAAATTGTTCATGACTTTTGTTAGGCCAAAGCTAGAATATGCAGCTGTTGTGTGGTGCCCATATCTTAAGAAGCACATCAACAAACTGGAAAAGGTGCAAAGACATGCTACTAAATGGCTCCCAGAACTGAAGGGCAAGAGCTACGAGGAGAGGTTAGAAGCATTAAATATGCCAAAACTAGAAGACAGAAGAAAAAGAGGTGATATGATCACTACATACAAAATAGTAACAGGAATTGACAAAATCGACAGGGAAGACTTCCTGAGACCTGGAACTTCAAGAACAAGAGGTCATAGATTTAAACTAGCTAAACACAGATGCCGAAGAAATATAAGAAAATTCACCTTCGCAAATAGAGTGGTAGACGGTTGGAACAAGTTAAGTGAGAAGGTGGTGGAGGCCAAGACCGTCAGTAATTTCAAAGCGTTATATGACAAAGAGTGCTGGGAAGACGGGACACCACAAGCGTAGCTCTCATCCTGTAACTACACTTAGGTAATTACACTTAGGTAATTACACACACACACACACACACACACACACACACACACACACACACACACACACACACACACACACACACACACACACACACACACACGGTGTTCGTCACACTGGTCCACGCTCTCACCGCAGGGGACCGAAACGTTGCCATAATTTACACCTCGAAGACCTGCGGTTTTCGCACCACAAACAGGAGAGAGTGGAGATAAGGGTGATGTAGCTTCATCAGACCTCAGTACATTGTTGGATGGTCGCAGGTGGATGGCACACACAGCTATAGGACAGGGGGGGAGTCGCGGGTCAGGGAATAATCACGGCTACCCTCGCTATCGTGCTATTTTCCCTACGTCCTTCACCTCGGCTCTCACTGGAGGACACCTGCCTGGTTAGAATACAGCTGCCCTTCCAGGTGTTACCGATAACTTGCCTGTATTATATGTCTCCAATACTCACCAGAGATTACCGGTTCACGAAGATACAGTAGCGATAATTCAGGCGACGGTAAAAATGAAGTGAAAGACGTCTACTCACTGTATTCGTGGAATGTCCAAACACAGTTTCCAGAGCTACATTTGTATTGATACACTACATTAGTACACTAAATTTGAGTCCGTGTGAATTCTACAACTCTCACAAGAAAGAATAACAGAATGACGAAATAGAGTAGAGGCAGCGGTTTTCTACAACACTAGCAAGCATAGGCACGAATGTCCTGACAAAAACAGGAGCAGCTTGTGCACTATTCAGAGAACAGCAGAAAAAACTCACATGATGAGGGAAAAAAAACTTCTAATGATGATAGAGTTCGACCAGGGTTAGTTAGATGGGGAATCAAGACACCCCCTCCCGATAAGAAATTAATTCATGGGAAATAAAATTAGTGGAAGCTCCTGATAGGAATTTCCTGTCCAAGATTCATCAAGGGAGCACGTGGTTACCCTCATCACCACAACATCTTTCCCTAATCATGGCGGCTTTGTTTACTTTTACTAAACACTTTGTGAGCTTTGAAACCTCACAATCCAAGATTATTATTGTCATAAATATCCTCGTAGTGCTTCGGTCCTCATAAACTCTTTAATAAATACAAAAAAGTGGCATGATTGTGGAACGATGTACAGGTTTCGCAAGCGTTTGTGGTAAATACTTGATGAATCGTAGGTCTTGGTCTGCACCTAGCAGGTATCGAGAGCATGAGACCAGAGAGCCAGTGATCACTGGATGTTGCTTTTCTGTCGTGTAGCGGAGATGACTAACAGCATCCAACGATGAATCAATAACGACAGACGCACATACAAGACACTCACCTCACCTAGGTGAGTACAAAAGAGGGACTATGATCATGTTAACAACCCCCCCCCCCCATAACCGCTTCCACAACCAAACCGTAACAACCTCCACTTCAAAGCCACACCCTCTGGACCTCACAAGTTCCCTGCAAAAACTCCCACTCAAATCAGCAACAACAGCCTACAATCATTACCACAACAACTATTCCACAATACCACAACAACTGCCCTAAAACCACCCCCGACATCTACAACCAAAACAATTACCCTAAATCAACTTGCCCACAACCACCCCAACATCAACAACCACCACCCCACTAAACTCCTTGCCCATCGCCCCAGCCGTCTCAAGACAGCGTGTGGGTCACCATGCAGGAGGGAAGGTCCTGGTGGCAGTGGGGCTCGCAGTCTGGCACTCACGAAGGCACTAAAGGCAGAAATATGGAGCAATAACCCCCAGGTTAACGGCCTTAATGGAGTGAATCTCTCTCTAATACCTTCCTCTATGTCTGGGTTAACATGGAAAATTTTCACCTAAGTCTTTCTGTGGCGGTAAATGTTCGTAGTGTGTGTGTGTGTGTGTGTGTGTGTGTGTGTGTGTGTGTGTGTGTGTGTGTGTGTGTGTGTGTGTGTGTGTGTGTGTGTGTGTGTGTGTGTGTGTGTGTGTGTGTGTGTGTGTGTGTGTGTGTGTGTGTGTGTGTGTGTGTGTGTGTGTGTACAGCCATCCCGGTGCGGTTGGTAAGCGTCTTGTTTGTTGTACATACATATTTGTACGATGTTAATTTTGTATAGTTGAACATCTGCATATGTTCTCAAAGTGTTTATATACATGAGGGTGTTTCTATATTTGTTTTCTGTACTCTGTGTTGAGGTAGGTATATATATTATGTGTAGTGTTGGTACTGTGAGTTGACCAGTGGTGTCAGCCAGCAGTGACCTCACTGGTCTCTCTGGGTTGTTGGGGGTCACATATATTGTGTGTGCTCCCTGGATACTTTTGTGTGTATGTATGTATGTATGTATGTATGTATGTATGTATGTATGTATATATATATATATATATATATATATATATATATATATATATATATATATATATATATATATACATATATATATATATATATATATATATATATATATATATATATATACATATATATATATATATATATATTTAGGGGTACCACACTGGTTTAATTAATGGGACCCACATCCTCGAAGAAGAAAATAAATAGTGTTCAGAGAAGACCTTGTGGATTCTCACTGAATACTTTAATCTTTTCCTCTCCTACCACCCCTATTATTTTTTTTTTTTTTTTTTTTATTGCAATGCACACACTTATATAACAATATACCAATCAGTGTTCGAAGACCTCGTCCAGCTCCTCGGGGGTCGGGTGCGTACCCAAGATACAGCACGCATTACCCCTCTGAACAGCGACACTGAGGCGCTGGAACATAAAACTGGCCGCTCTTGGGTCTCTAGTCTTCCCAATGAGTTCCTCGCCCAGCTCCTTCAGGAACTTAAGTGCACATTTACCCCAGGCGCCCAGAGCCTATTGGCACGAACCTGTAACAACGTTCTAGGTCCCTGTACTTGTTAGTTTTCTGGGTCTCCCTGAAGGTGGCCGCCCCGCCTCCCTCAGCTGCGCTGTAAGGTAGATACGTATCAGCCAATGTGGATGCACATGTGTAGTCCCACACGACCTGTTTACCTTCCCTCCACGGCTGCAGGGTGACTCCATCTGGGCGTTTTTGGCTGTTGTCAGGCCTGCACAACTGAGGTTCCCTTTGTGCTGGGCACCCAGCTGAAGCCAAACTTCTCTTGATGATGTCATTGACTGCTTCATGTCTGGCAATCTTTCCCTGTGTCTTACGACAGATGAGACCATGGCTGCCGTATTGGTCTGCCCGTGCATGGCCGCAAATACACCGGTGCTTGGTGGAGATAGGGGCGGCAAGGCGCAGAGCAACACCAATACTTAGGGTCCGATGGTCCAGGCGGGTGCCCAAGGCGGAATTAGGGACTGCCAACAGTCCCTAATTCCTAAGTCCCCCTAAGTCCCTAACTAATATATATATATATATATATATATATATATATATATATATATATATATATATATATATATATATATATATATATATATATATATACTGACTTCTTACCAGTATGTGAGGAGGAGGATTATTTGTGTGGATCAGTGGATCAAACTATTAAGTGTGTTCACTAGATTCGTCAATTGTAACTATCGTGGTAAGGTGACTTATATTATTAGTTTATTATTAGTTGAGCCGTTTAGGGGATTCTGTCATATTTTGGTGCCTGTGTGGACATGACCTCTGGGAGAGGAGATTCTGGACTTAAACTTTTGAGACGAGAATCCTGACTCAGCCAGATTTTCCAGTCATTGTAACTCTAACGTTTTAAGACGAGAAATTGACTTTGGCATTTGTCAAGGCCTTGTGAACTTTTAATTACGTTGAGAGTTTCTTGACGGTCATATTCCAGGCAGTGTGATACTATTTCTTTGAGACTATTTGAGAAGAGATTTTCCACTTTGCCAGTCCAGTTGGGACTTAGTTTTTCTGAATATAAAGTGATAGTTCACTGACTTGTGTTATTGATGTTCATGCTGAGACTAAAAGCTCTAGTTACGTAACATCACTAACCACCTTGTTCACAACCTTTCAGCCAGTCCAGAGTGGACTAGTGTACCGATGTTATTAGGTTACTTTGGCTTACTAACATCTAGCTGCTATGACTTGTGCTTCGTGATAACTTACTTCATTGTTATTGTGGTTGTGTGTATAGAGCGACTTGTGTATATATAAGAAGGAGTGTCATGTATATACGCTCGCCACAGTAAACTGGTGGATGTTACTTAGTCTTTCCCTCTACCCTAAACGTGTAACTTGAGGCCAGCTAGCTCATTGATTTATGAGGGAACGTTCTATTCCACGAGTCTTGCTGTGGATCATGACACGACATTGATGTGTGAGTGTTGCTGTGTGAAGTTGATGTGTGAGGTTGTTGATGTGTGTGAGGCTGTTGATGACTGAGGTTGATACCATTTATTCCCTGTGCTTTTAATTTCCTTCCCGGTTTTTCATGTGGCAACTTATCAAAAGTTTAAGAGATGTCATGTATACCGCATCTAATGGAAGTCCATTGTCTGAATAGCTGGTTACCTTCTCCAAAAATGGGAGCAGGTTAGTAATGCAGGATTTATTGTAATAAAATCATGTTGCGTTGATTTTACTAGAGTGTGTAATTTGAGGTAGTGAGTGATTCCCTGTCTTAGGATTCTCTCTGTGAGCTTGTAGATGTACGAGGTTACACTAATCGGTCAGCAGTTCACTGCTGAGCTCTTTCTCTCATTTTTTTTGGAGGGGGGGGGAGAAATGGGGTGATAGTTCCAATCTAGAAAAACTATCCCTTGAGGCAGATTTTTTTTTAATTTGGAGTTTTTGGAGTTTCTGAAGTTTGAGTGGGAAGGATAGATCATCTGCCAGTTACTTTATAATGTTGGATTGAATTCAATCAACATTTGGGACTCTTGAATTTTTTAACAATCTTTTAATTTAATTTATTAATCTATTAATCTTTTAGGATTAATCTGTTAATCCCATTTCTCAATTATTTATTAATGCTTTTCTAGGTGTTTTTGGAGGTTTTGGGAACATTCATAATTCATTCTCTTCACCTGTTGCACACATTTGTGTAGACATTGTCATCTCTCTGGTGTGAACACTGATGTAAAATATTCAATCACAGTGTTTGCAACCTTTTTATCATCAATTTTATCTTAACTCATCTAATATTTTAAAGGACCAACCAAGTCTTTGTTTTACTTCTTGTTCATGTATAAAAATACTTTGGATCTTTCTATTTGGAGAAAGTTTTCTGCCACAGTTTCTCTCGGCTGATCTGATTTCCTGAGCAGCAGAATTTAATGTAAATTCTTCTGTATATCTTACAATCTCTGTGACTCCTGGTGCGCCGCCACTTTTTCCAGTGGTGTCGCTCTGTCGTTTGAGCTCTCTTTCACCGCCCTCCGTCATCCTTGTGGTTCTTCTACGGGTCCTTCTCCTTCTTCTTACATATTTCTTAACAAGTTCAGTGTTGATCATATATAACTTTTCCCATGAAGCTTCGATGGCTGTGTCATCGTCCCTGCAACTAAGTCGGTATCGAGATCTGATACCTCTGAATCAGCAGAGATGCTTCAGAGGTATACCACCAGATTGGTCCCAGAACTGAGAGGTATGAGCTACGAGAAAGGCTACGGGAACTAAACCTCGCATCCCTGGAACACAGAAGAGTAAGGGAAGACATGGTAACCTACAAAATTCTCATTGGAATTGACAGGATCGAACAAGGAAATGGAACTATCAGGAGAAAGCGCCAAGTCATTACGACTATATAGCACTTGGAAGGGATCAGGATGGGACGGAGGGGGAAAGAATGGTGCCCAACCACTTGGACGGTCGTGGGATTGAACGCCGACCTGCATGAAGCAAGACCGTCTCTCTACCGTCCACTCCAAGTGGTTGGACTAGACACAGATGGAAACTGACTATCCAAATGAGCCACAGAGACAAAGAATTTGTTCACTGTCAGAGTAGTTAACGGATGAAATGCATTAGGCAGTGATGTGGTGGAGGTAGACACCATACATAGTTTCAAATATAGATCTGATAGAGCCCCAGTAGGCTCCATAATCTGAACACCAGTTGATTGACAGTCGAGAGACGGGACCAAAGAACCAAAGCTCAACCCCCGCAAGCACAACTAGGTGAGAACACACCCGCCCACCATACTCCTCCCGTCTTAGAGATAAGCCTCACCTCATAGTGGCATCGCTTTACCCCAAGGGAAATCAACGACACAATACGGAACGCAGAATTCAAAACTGTTGACTCCTTGTCTCAACTCAACTTACTGGAGTCAGGTGCTGTGTGTGTTCACGCCAGCTTCGTACACGAGTGCTCTCTGAATTCATGGTTTTCTAATGCTAGTGTGTAGGGCGAATAGACGAAGCTATCTAGCTGCTGTGGGACCTGATGTTTGAACGATGATAACACATTCAGGAGACTTCCTCTTCCCCAGACTCTGGTCTCCTGGGAGGCAGGATGCATATGCAATGTGCTCTGAGCCCATTTGTCTCCAGCGACCGACGCCAGGCAGAATCGTGTGCTGGTTGTCTTGACATTTCCCTTTAATAAATCTTGATTTTTTTTTTTTTGGCCCAGCGAATCTCCCAGCGCATCTTAATGGATGTATAGTATACAGTTATTCCCTTGAAACTGAAAAACAAATACAGTTTTTGTTAGTAAGTAAAATAATATACATATATATATATATATATATATATATATATATATATATATATATATATATATATATATATATATATATATATATATATATATATATATATATATATATATATATATATATATATATATATATTTTTTTTTTTTTTTTTTTTTTTTTAAACCTAGAAGGGGTACCACCTCTGGTGCAAATGTAGGGACCCATAGCCTCGGAGAAGAAAATAAAGAGTACTCAGAGAAGACCTTGTGGATCCTCACTGAACACTTTGATATTTTCTTCTCCTACCACCCCTATTCTTTTGGTATGAGTGTATATTTATCTAACTTTATTTGAAAATGTCATTACACAAAAAAAGTTACAATATTGATTACATGCAGGGTGCAAGGCTGCTTGTCACAAGTTGAATAGCTCCTCCAGCTCCTCAGATGGCGGGCAGGAACCGTGGATGCAGTGAGCATTTCCTCTCTGGATTGCCACACTAAGGCGCTGAAAAAGAAAACTGGCAGCTCCAGGGTCTCTAGTTGTTTCGATTAGCTTAGACTCTAACTCCTTCAAAAAGCTAGCAGCACTTTTACCCCAGGCACCAAGTGTCTCTGAGGCAATGGGGACAAAATTGTAGTGGTGCTCAAGGTCTCTGTATTTACGTGACTTGGCCGCTTCCCGGTGATTGGCAGCTCCTCCTGCTTGTGTAGCACTGAAGTCAACATAGGTATTGGCTAAAGTTGAAACGCAAGTGTAGTCCCACACCAACTGTCTACCATTCTTCCAGGGGTTCACCGTGATTCCGTCTGGGCGACCGACAGGCTCATCAGAGTTGCGGGACATTAGGTAACGGGGCTCTCTCTCTGCTGGACAACCGGCTGTGGTAAGGCTTCTCTTAATAATGTCATTAATATATATATATATATATATATATATATATATATATATGTATATATATATATATATATATATATATATATATATATATGTATATATATGTATATATATATATATATATATATATATATATATATATATATGTATATATATATATATATATATATATATGTATATATATATATATATATATATATATATATATATATATATATATATATATATATATATATGTATATATATATATATATATATATATATATATATATATATTTATAAATATATATATATATATATATTTATAAATATATATATATATATATATATATATATATATAAACATAAATATATATATATATATATATATATTTATAAATATATATATATATATATATATATATATATATATATATATATATATATATATATATATATATATTTATAATTTTATTAAATATGACCGAAAAAGTAAGATTAATAATTCTAACACGAATTTTCTCAATCTTTCGTACATTATGCTTCACTGTTGGAGGTAAATCAAAAATCACTTCTCCAAAATTCATTTTTATTTCTAGTCTGACGCGACACGGGCGCGTTTCGTAAAACTTATTACATTTTCAAAGACTTCACAAATACACAACTGATTAGAACTTGCGTTTCCCTGATTTTATATCTACATTTGAGTGAGGTGGGAAGGGTGATGTGGCATTACATTTGAGTGAGGTGGGAAGGATGATGTGGCATTAGAGAATATTAATAGGGTATTAAAAGTATCAACACAAGACAGAACACGAAACAATGGATATTGAATAGAAGTGTTTGTAGAAAGCCTATTGGTCCATATTTCTTGATGCTTCTATATTGGAGCGGAGTCTTGAGGTGGGTAGAATATAGTTGTGCAATAATTGGCTGTTGATTGCTGGTGTTGACTTCTTGATGTGTAGTGCCTCGCAAACGTCAAGCCGCCTGCTATCGCTGTATCTATCGATGATTTATGTGTTGTTTACTAGGATTTCTCTGGCGATGGTTTGGTTATGGGAAGAGATTATATGTTCCTTAATGGAGCCCTGTTGTTTATGCATCGTTAAACGCCTAGAAAGAGATGTTGTTGTCTTGCCTATATACTGGGTTTTTTGGAGCTTACAGTCCCCAAGTGGGCATTTGAAGGCATAGACGACGTTAGTCTCTTTTAAAGCGTTCTGTTTCGTGTCTGGAGAGTTTCTCATGAGTAGGCTGGCCGTTTTTCTGGTTTTATAGTAAATCGTCAGTTGTATCCTCTGATTTTTGTCTGTAGGGATAACGTTTCTATTAACAATATCTTTCAGGACCCTTTCCTCTGTTTTATGAGCTGTGGAAAAGAAGTTCCTGTAAAATAGTCTAATAGGGGGTATAGGTGTTGTGTTAGTTGTCTCTTCGGAGGTTGCATGGCTTTTCACTTTCCTTCTTATGATGTCTTCGATGAAACCATTGGAGAAGCCGTTATTGACTAGAACCTGCCTTACCCTACAGAGTTCTTCGTCGACTTGCTTCCATTCTGAGCTGTGGCTGAGAGCACGGTCGACGTATGCGTTAACAACACTCCTCTTGTACCTGTCAGGGCAGTCGCTGTTGGCATTTAGGCACATTCCTATGTTTGTTTCCTTTGTGTAGACTGCAGTGTGGAAACCTCCGCCCTTTTCCATGACTGTTACATCTAGAAAAGGCAGCTTCCCATCCTTTTCCGTCTCGTAAGTGAAACGCAGCACGGAACTCTGCTCAAATGCCTCCTTCAGCTCCTGCAGATGTCTGACATCAGGTACCTGTGTAAAAATGTCGTCAACATACCTGCAGTATATGGCCGGTTTCAAGTTCATGTCGACTAAGACTTTTTGCTCGATGGTACCCATGTAGAAGTTTGCAAACAGGACACCTAGGGGAGAACCCATAGCGACCCCATCTACTTGCTTATACATATGCCCATCCGGGCTCAAGAAGGGTGCCTCTTTAGTACAAGCTTGGAGTAGTTTCCTCAGAATACTTTCTGGCATGTCAAGAGGAGTACAGGCTGGATCACGATACACTCTGTCGGCTATCATTCCGATTGTCTCGTCCACAGGTACGGTGGTAAACAGCGATTCTACGTCCAACGAGGCTCTTATCCCTGTGGCCCGTGCGCCCCGCAGTAAGTCCACAAATTCCTTTGGAGACTTCAGGCTGAAGGCGCAAGGAACATAAGGAGTCAGCAGGCCGTTGAGTCGCTTTGCCAATCTGTACGTGGGTGTGGGTATCTGGCTAATGATTGGCCGAAGTGGGTTTCCAGGCTTGTGCGTCTTGACATTTCCATACGCATATCCAGGTTTATATTCCCCAATGATCTTTGGCAGGTGGAGTCCGGATTTCTTGGCGTTCACAGTTTCGATCAGTTTGTTGACCTTTGCTTTTAATTCGGCTGTAGTGTCCTTCGTTACCCTTTGGAACTTAGTTTGGTCAGAGAGTATGATGTTCATTTTCGCCAGATATTCGTCTTTTTTAAGAATGACATATATTGGCGACTTGTCACCTCTCCTGACAACTATCTCCTTGTTCTCACGAAGGCTTTTAGCTGCCGCTCTAAGCTCGGGGGACAGTATGGTGCTTCTGTAGTTGCCTCGATTCTTTCCTCCTTCTGCAATAAGTTCTGCTTGTAAGGTATCTTT
>NC_091150.1:53551520-53669020 GCF_040958095.1 Procambarus clarkii | reverse complement strand
TAAAAAATGGATCTAAATTATACAAACCACTGCTAATATTCAAATTACATGATTTTTTAATTTGTATTAAAGCAGATTATATATATATATATATATATATATATATATATATATATATATATATATATATATATATATATATATATATATATATATATATATATATATATATATATATATATATATATATATATATATATATATACATGACAGTGTCAGACCACGGAGGAAAATTGAAACAGGAATTTCCTTAAGTACTTTCGTATATTAATACATCTTGAGAAGGAGTGCACTCCTTCTCATATATATATATATATATATATATATATATATATATATATATATATATATATATATATATATATATATATGTCGTACCTAGTAGCCAGAACGCACTTCTCAGCCTACTATGCAAGGCCCGATTTGCCTAATAAGCTAAGTTTTCATGAATTAATTGTTTTTCGACTACCTAACCTACCTAACCTAACCTAACTTTTTCGGCTACCTAACCTAACCTAACCTATAAAGATAGGTTAGGTTAGGTTAGGTAGGGTTGGTTAGGTTCGGTCATATATCTGCGTTAATTTTAACTCCAATAAAAAAATTGACCTCTTGAATTCTTGAAACCAGCAACTTCACGAACAAGAGGACGCAGATCCAGGCTGAGGAAACAAAGGTGCCGAAAAAAAATATATATTTTTTTTTTTTTTTTGCAAAGTGGTAGACGGTTGGAATTAGTTAAGTGAGCAGGTGGTGGAAGCCAAAACCGTCATTAGATTCAAAACGTTATACGACAAAGAGTACTGGGAAGACGGGACACCACGAGCGTAGCTCTCATCCTGTAACTACACTTAGGTAATTACATTCTTTTCCCTCCCTCTCTCACTCTCACTCCCTCCCTCACTCACTCTCTCACATATCACTTCCTCCCACTCTCCTCCACCCTCTACCCCCCTCGTCTGTATGTGTATTCCAAGCAAATATCTGTCATCCTGTCCGCTTTCCCCTTCATATTTCTTTCAGTTTCCCCTACAATCACCCCACTTGTAGCTGACCACTCCCCTCCTCTCCCCTTCCCCCTCCCAGCACCTCCCATCATACACTCCCCCCTTCCCTCACGCTTCCATCCCACTCTCTCCCCTCCACACTCCCCGCTCCCCACCACCGACAGTGATCATAACGACCATCACTACTCCTCCACCCCCTCCCCCCCCCCAAGTTATAACTCGAAGGGGTGGAGCTTTCTCCCCAACAACGCTGAGTTAGGGGAGCCGGTCGGCCGAGCGGACAACACGCTAGACTTGTGATCCTGTGGTCCCGGGTTCGATCCCAGACGCCGGCGAGAAACAATAGGCAGAGTTTCTTTCACCCCATGCCCCTGTTACCTAGCAGTAAAATAGGTACCTGGGTGTTAGTCAGCTGTCACGGGTTGCTTCCTGGTGGTGGAGGCCTGGTCGAGGACCGGGCCGCAGGGACACTAAAACCCCAAAATCATCTCAAGATAACCTCAAGATAACCTCAAGATAACCCTCAAGTCTGACTTTACCGCTCTCAAGCTTGTTAGCAAATGTTTCTTTTGCTTCGTTTCTTATTTAGAAAAGGAACGTTTGATAGTTTAAAGTTCTTGTTACTGTGATTGATGGGCTGACAGTTATTGTGATTGATGTGCTGACAGTTACTGTGATTGATGGGCTGACAGTTATTGTGATTGATGTGCTGACAGTTACTGTGATTGATGGGCTGACAGTTACTGTGATTGATGTGCTGACAGTTACTGTGATTGATGGGCTGACAGTTATTGTGATTGAAGGGCTGACAGTTACTGTGATTGATGGGCTGACAGTTATTGTGATTGATGTGCTGACAGTTATTGTGATTGATGTGCTGACAGTTATTGTGATTGAAGGGCTGACAGTTACTGTGATTGATGGGCTGACAGTTATTGTGATTGAAGGGCTGACAGTTACTGTGATTGATGGGCTGACAGTTACTGTGATTGATGGACTGACAGTTACTGTGATTGATGGGCTGACACTGTGATTGATGGGCTGACAGTTACTGTGATTGATGGGCTGACAGTTACTGTGATTGATGGGCTGACAGTTACTGTGATTGATGGGCTGACAGTTACTGTGATTGATGGGCTGACAGTTACTGTGATTGATGGGCTGACAGTTACTGTGATTGATGGACTGACAGTTACTGTGATTGATGGGCTGACACTGTGATTGATGGGCTGACAGTTACTGTGATTGATGGGCTGACAGTTACTGTGATTGATGGGCTGACAGTTACTGTGATTGATGGACTGACAGTTACTGTGATTGATGGGCTGACAGTTACTATGATTGATGTGCTGACAGTTACTGTGATTGATGGGCTGACAGTTACTGTGATTGATGGGCTGACAGTTACTGTGATTGATGTGCTGACAGTTACTGTGAATGATGTGCTGACAGTTACTGTGATTGATGTGCTGACAGTTACTATGATTGATGTGCTGACAGTTACTGTGATTGATGGGCTGACAGTTACTGTGATTGATGGGCTGACAGTTACTGTGATTGATGGGCTGACAGTTACTGTGATTGATGGGCTGACAGTTACTGTAATTGATGGACTGACAGTTACTGTGATTGATGGGCTGACACTGTGATTGATGGGCTGACAGTTACTGTGATTGATGGGCTGACAGTTACTGTGATTGATGGGCTGACAGTTACTGTGATTGATGGACTGACAGTTACTGTGATTGATGGGCTGACAGTTACTATGATTGATGTGCTGACAGTTACTGTGATTGATGGGCTGACAGTTACTGTGATTGATGGGCTGACAGTTACTGTGATTGATGTGCTGACAGTTACTGTGAATGATGTGCTGACAGTTACTGTGATTGATGTGCTGACAGTTACTATGATTGATGTGCTGACAGTTACTGTGATTGATGGGCTGACAGTTACTGTGATTGATGGGCTGACAGTTACTGTGATTGATGGGCTGACAGTTACTGTGATTGATGGGCTGACAGTTACTGTGATTGATGGGCTGACAGTTACTGTGATTGATGGGCTGACAGTTACTGTGATTGATGGGCTGACAGTTACTGTGATTGATGGGCTGACAGTTACTGTGATTGATGGGCTGACAGTTACTGTGATTGATGGGCTGACAGTTACTGTGATTAATGGGCTGACAGTTACTGTGATTGATGGGCTGACAGTTACTGTGATTGATGGGCTGACAGTTACTGTGATTGATGGGCTGACAGTTACTCTGACATAAAGACAGTTACGTTACTGTTTCACTTTAGAGGATAACATTGGCATATTTAGAGCCTGTTAAATATCTCTCATCCATAATCTCGGAGAACCTGTGATGTGTCTCTCTCTCTCCTGTATCTCACTCCTTAACAATATTAATGGTGACCAAACTACACATCAGAAAATGAAGAACTGCCATTTTTCGATCTTCTGACATGAAGTTCAATCATATCTTCAGTCACGTTATCGTGACTCATCGTCTCGTTTCTAACTCTTTCTCTTCCTCTAAATCAGCATCATCTGTCTCGAGTTGTAATTCATCTCCTCGATAATAGCATCATCAGCCTTAAGTAACAGCCTCCGTTCTGGTATCTTAAGCTCTAGCTCCTCGTCTTGGGAGTAGTCGCCCTTAAATTACCACTTATCTCTCCCACTTACCCACCTGCTTCTCTTCTCAGACGCTGTGTTTGATGTGATCATGTGAGAGGTGATCACATGAGTAGGTGGTCAGGTGGTGTCTGCCTCCCACCATTAGTACCGCTTAGTGCTCTTCTCTATTACGCTCACCAAACGCTGTCAGCTAAAAGTAGTGGTAGGGGATGATCACGTTAACACGAGTGCTGCTATTCCTGCCACCAAGCACTCTCACATAGCACCCTTCATTGCCCACCGGAAGCTCTCTTGTATAAGCAGGCGATGAGTCACAATAACGTGGCTAAAGTATGTTGACCAGACCACACACTAGAAGGTGAAGGGACGACGACGTTTCGGTCCGTCCTTGGACCATTCTCAAGATCGACTTGAGAATGGTCCAGGACGGACCGAAACGTCGTCGTCCCTTTACCTTCTAGTGTGTGGTCTGGTCAACTCTCTTGTATAACTTTTATGCTTACTTTCTCTACAAAGTATTACGGGCTCACTAAAGCCCCTGTTACATGGACATTTCGGTCTGAGTGGCTAAATCTAAAACAACAACATTCTTTAGAATTAGAAACAGAAACATTATTCGTAACGTATATCCAGCAATGCCTGGACAAAACTGCTGTACAGATGTCTAAACAAAACTCCCATTTTTGGCATGGCAGTGAGAAATATTTAGCTGTCAGAATGACAGGTGATATCTATTGGAAAAACAAAGAGTAGTTTACTATAAGAGCAGCGAGAGAGATATTGGTACAATTTACATCACAATATTAGGGTGATGAGAAGACAATTGGAAGGAGAACTAATGTAAATAACACATAGGTAAGGACGTTGGTTTTCCCGGTGACACCATTTAGCTCCTGAGTTACCTTACTGGCTGATACATATAATAGGCAACACACAAAAGGAAAGCCTGATGTCGTGTGACACTTATACCCTCAGTCTTTCTTAATTGGCAGACGAGGACAGATAATACCAAGGGTGCGAGACACTGCTCTCTGAATGGTTGTTAGAGGTGTGTGTTTACATCCACTGAGTTACGTAACAGAAGCACGATAACCAAATAGCAGCGACAGGTAGGTGGGAACCGAGCTCAAATTGGCCTCTATGGATGTGTTTACATAATACGAGTGACCTTACTGAGTTTACATAATACGAGTGGCCTTACTGTGTTTACATAATACGAGTGACCTTACTGAGTTTACATAATATGAGTGACCTTACTGTGTTTACATAATACGAGTGACCTTACTGAGTTTACATAATACGAGTGACCTTACTGTGTTTACATAATACGAGTGACCTTACTGTGTTTACATAATACGAGTGACCTTACTGTGTTTACATAATACGAGTGACCTTACTGTGTTTACATAATACGAGTGACCTTATTGAGTTTACATAATACGAGTGACCTTACTGAGTTTACATAATACGAGTGACCTTACTGTGTTTACATAATACGAGTGACCTTACTGTGTTTACATAATACGAGTGACCTTATTGAGTTTACATAATACGAGTGACCTTACTGTGTTTACATAATACGAGTGACCTTATTGAGTTTACATAATACGAGTGACCTTACTGAGTTTACATAATACGAGTGACCTTACTGTGTTTACATAATACGAGTGACCTTACTGAGTTTACATAATACGAGTGACCTTACTGAGTTTACATAATACGAGGGACCTTACTGTGTTTACATAATACGAGTGACCTTACTGAGTTTACATAATACGAGTGACCTTACTGTGTTTACATAATACGAGTGACCTTACTGAGTTTACATAATTCGAGTGACCTTACTGAGTTTACATAATACGAGTGACCTTACTGAGTTTACATAATACGAGTGACCTTACTGAGTAACGACGTCAAATAATAATGAGGACGCAAGGACGGCCTCAGTTCTCTGTGCCTCCAGGATGCTTCAAACATCCAAGGGTCGCCATCTCTCTGTCTAAAAGGCTTGTAAACATCGTGTCAGTGAATGATGAACTTTAACGAGTCCTGTTCATGTTTTTCAACTTGAGCTGTGCTGGCCAAGCTCGTCCCTACCTTTGCGTCTCACTAATCAGCAAGCGCTCAGAACCAAGCGATAAATTTAGAAAGGAGTAAAACGATAACTTATGAATTTATTTTATTGTCAACCATAAACAACGCTAGTGAAAGGAGGGGTAACTATTTGTTGATATATGTTTGAAACATAGGCACTGAAGAAATTAGAAATCTGTGAAAAGCAGAATAAATAGCAAGAGATAAGGAATAAAGAAGGTAGTAGACATTATATTTAAGAAACTACCAGCTACGAGCCAAACTGTTAGTCATCCTAAAAGAGGTAATAAATTTTCTTAATAGGGAGAAGATAGAGTCAGGGAAGTCAGCAGGAACTGGCTATAAAGAGAGAAGGGGACGACATAGAGAGGAGAAAGGAGAGAACATCAAAAGACAGAGAAGAGGATAGAGAAAGAGGATGGCGAGAATGATGACAAAGCAAGAAGACTATTGGAAGAGGGAACAAACAGTGGAAGGAGAAAACGACGGAAGTGAAAGGAGAGGAGAGTGGGAGAGAGAAGAGAGGACAGAGAAAGACGAAGAAGACGGTAAAAGAGGGAAGACAGAACAAGGAGGAGACAACATGGGAGCGACATATCACAAAAGACGCAGGAAGGACGTGATAAATATTGTAACTCAACGACGGATATGGATACATATGAGAGTGATAACAGCTGGACACACACACACTATTTCTCTCTCTCTCTCTCTCTCTCTCTCTCTCTCTCTCTCTCTCTCTCTCTCTCTCTCTCTCTCTCTCTCTCTCTCTCTCTCTCTCTCTCTCTCTTTCTCCCTCCCTCTCTCTCTCTCAGCTCAACACAGAATGTCCTAAACCCAAACAACTTTTGTGGCTGGCTTCCTCATGCCTTGGTGTGAACGAAAGTGTTTGAGCAATGGTGGCAGCGGGGGGATACGACCGCAAGGCGCCAGACCCGTTGCTCTCTAAACAAGCCTCTGGTCAGTTGTGGAGCTTTATCTCGGCTCTTGTGTGGTTATGAGGGAGGTGGATGATGACAGGAAGAGTGAAGCAGGTTTATTATGGCTCCTATGAGGTTATGAGGGTAGCAAATGACAATGGAGAGAGTGAGGGAACATGTATATTAAAGTTAAGTGAGCTTGGTGGAACTGAAGCAGGTGTCTGAGACTGGCTATTCTTAACTTCAGGAATATAAAATGATCTTCTGGTCTTCTAGCAGCGCTACAAGTTACTTCCGGTCTTCTGGCAGTGCTACAAGTTACTTCCGGTCTTCTGGCAGTGCTACAAGTTATTACCGGTCTTCCAGCAGTGCTACAAATTATTACCGGTCTTCTACCAGTGCTACGAGTTAATACCGGTCTTCCAGCAGTGCTACAAGTTACTACCGGTCACCTGCCAGTGCTACAAGCTATTACAGGTCTTCTAGCAGTGCTACAAGTTATTACCGGTCTTCTAGCAGTGCTACAAGTTACTACCGGTCTTCTAGCAGTGCTACAAGTTACTACCGGTCTTCTAGCAGTGCTGCAAGTTACTACCGGTCTTCTAGCAGTGCTACAAGTTACTACCGGTCTTCTAGCAGTGCTACAAGTTACTACCGGTCTTCTAGCAGTGCTACAAGTTACTACCGGTCTTCTAGCAGTGCTACAAGTTACTACCGGTCTTCTAGCAGTGCTACAAGTTACTACCAGTCTTCTAGCAGTGCTACAAGTTACTACCAGTCTTCTAGCAGTGCTACAAGTTACTACCAGTCTTCTAACAGTGCTACAAGTTACTACCAGTCTTCTAGCAGTGCTACAAGCTATTACAGGTCTTCTAGCAGTGCTACAAGTTACTACCGGTCTTCTAGCAGTGCTACAAGTTATTACCGGTCTTCTAGCAGTGCTACAAGTTACTACCGGTCTTCTAGCAGTGCTACAAGTTACTACCAGTCTTCTAGCAGTGCTACAAGTTACTACCAGTCTTCTAGCAGTGCTACAAGTTACTACCGGTCTTCTAGCAGTGCTACAAGTTACTACCGGTCTTCTAGCAGTGCTACAAGCTACTACCGGTCTTCTAGCAGTGCTACAAGTTACTACCGGTCTTCTAGCAGTGCTACAAGTTACTACCGGTCTTCTAGCAGTGCTACAAGTTACTACCGGTCTTCTAGCAGTACTACAAGTTACTACCGGTCTTCTAGCAGTGCTACAAGTTACTACCGGTCTTCTAGCAGTGCTACAAGTCTCTTATCTGACAATGAGACATACACTTACGTGTTCTAACCACTTAATAAAGTGGTCACAACTCTGGTAAACCACGTAATAAAGTGGTCACGACTCCGGTAAACCACGTAATAAAGTGGTCACATCTCTGGTAAACCACATAATAAAGTGGTCACATCTCTGGTAAACCACGTAATAAAGTGGTCACAACTCTGGTAAACCACGTCATAAAGTGGTCACAACTCTGGTAAACCACGTAATAAAGTGGTCACAACTCCTGTAAACCACGTAATAAAGTGGTCACAACTCCTGTAAACCACGTAATAAAGTGGTCACATCTCTGGTAAACCACATAATAAAGTGGTCACATCTCTGGTAAACCACGTAATAAAGTGGTCACAACTCTGGTAAACCACGTCATAAAGTGGTCACAACTCTGGTAAACCACGTAATAAAGTGGTCACAACTCCGGTAAACCACGTAATAAAGTGGTCACAACTCCTGTAAACCACGTAATAAAGTGGTCACATCTCTGGTAAACCGCGTAATAAAGTGGTCACAACTCTGGTAAACCACGTAATAAAGTGGTCACAACTCTGGTAAACCACGTAATAAAGTGGTCACAACTCTGGTAAACCACGTAATAAAGTGGTCACAACTCTGGTAAACCACGTAATAAAGTGGTCACAACTCTGGTAAACCACGTAATAAAGTGGTCACAACTCTGGTAAACCACGTAATAAAGTGGTCACAACTCCGGTAAATCCCGTAATAAAGTGGTCACATCTCTGGTAAACCACGTAATAAAGTGGTCACAACTCTGGTAAACCACGTAATAAAGTGGTCACAACTCTGGTAAACCACGTAATAAAGTGGTCACAACTCTGGTAAACCACGTAATAAAGTTGTCACAACTCTGGTAAACCACGTAATAAAGTGGTCACAACTCTGGTAAACCACGTAATAAAGTGGTCACAACTGGTAAACCACATAATAAAGTGGTCACAATGTAACACCACTCTTTCGTAACACCAGAACTATATGTAACACCACTATAATGCACCACTATAATGGAACACCAAACTAATAATGTAAACACTACTTTTCCTGAGTAACACTTCCCCATCGGTTGCACTTGGGTAACACTGTTATGAGCTGACATATGACGGTTACACCGGAACTAAAAAGATACACTGCCAACAAGGAAATGCTAACACAGGATTAAATACGCTGCCACCATCTGCCTTTGACCATTGAGACTATATCAAGCAACGAGGCAAGAAACATTGCTTGACTTGGAGAGTACTTTCTATGACTGTCATTAATTATGAAAATGGTTGTCAGCCACTATATCCAAAAGGCTAAGAGGATTCAACAATTGACACAGACGGGAAATTTAACATGAGTTTATTAAAGACCAAAATTATGTCAATCACCACTTATAAATCCTACTCTAACACTGGCAAAAAGTTAAGAAATTTGGACATGGAACAAAACCTCAGAGATTACACACATTACCTTAAGACCTGTCTCTCCCTGGCTGAGATGTTCTTCACAGCCCTCTCTGGACCTCGGTGTCCGGCACTCTGCCCTTACTAAGTCCCTACCTGACCTCTATATACAACCCCCACAGGGGGAAGGGGAGGAGATCTGCTGTTGCTACCTACACCAAGAATGTAAGAGATCGGCCACACGTGTACAAACACTCAAGAAATATTTCAATAAGCTTGTTTGACATTCACCATACACTCTTCAAGAGAGGAGTTATTAAAAAGGCAGATGGTGGCAGCGTATTTAATCCTGTGTTAGCATTTCCTTGTTGGCAGTGTACTTTTTAGTTCTGGTGTAACCATCATATGTCAGCTCATAATAGTGTTACCCAAGTGCAACCGATGGGGAAGTGTTACTCAGGAAAAGTAGTGTTTACATTATTAGTTTGGTGTTCCATTATAGTGGTGCATTATAGTGGTGTTACATATAGTTCTGGTGTTACAAAAGAGTGGTGTTACAACAACTCCGGTAAACCACATAATAAAGTGGTCACAACTCTGGTAAACCATGCAATAAAGTGGTCACAACTCTGGTAAACCACGTAATAAAGTGGTCACAACTCCGGTAAACCACGTAATAAAGTGGCCACAACTCTGGTAAACCGCGTAATAAAGTGGCCACAACTCTGGTAAACCGCGTAATAAAGTGGTCACAACTCCGGTAAACCAGTTAATAAAGTGGTCACAACTCTGGTAAACCACGTAATAAAGTGGTCACAACTCTGGTAAACCACGTAATAAAGTGGTCACAACTCTGGTAAACCACGTAACAAAGTGGTCACAACTCTGGTAAACAACGTAACAAAGTGGTCACAACTCTGGTAAACAACGTAATAAAGTGGTCACAACTCTGGTAAACCACGTAATAAAGTGGTCACAACTCTGGTAAACCACGTAATAAAGTGGTCACAACTCTGGTAAACCACGTAACAAAGTGGTCACAACTCTGGTAAACCACGTAATAAAGTGGTCACAACTCCGGTAAACCACGTAATAAAGCGGTCACAACTCTGCGTGGTTGCTGGGAAGGTGCTGGATAAGACTTGAGACTTGAAGAGGCCATCATTACTGAGAGTGTAGCCTCCCCCTCCTAATCTTTCCTCCCCCCCCCTAATCTTTCCTCCCCCCCCCTAATCTTTCCTCCCCCCCCCCCAATCCTTCATCTCCTCACCCCCCCCCCCCCTCCTCTGGAGAGATGGTGAGGCTGAAGCCTCTCTCGAAGCCTCGTCTCTTTCTACCTTCAGGATGCTGGATATCGCCGGGGGAGCATGATGCTGTGGGAGATGCGATGAGACGTGAGAGAGACCTAAGAGAGAGCATGGTAAGAGTAGGAAGACAAAATATCCAGAAAGAGAATGTAAACGAGAGAGGTAAGGAAGGCATGAGTGGGAAACGAGGTTGAGTAAGAAAGAAGAGAGACAGAAACAAAATAGAGTGAGGAAAGCATATTAAAAAAAAAATTATCATATAGCCCGCAGACAACCATGAACCAAATACCATGGACACAACTATCAACCAAAAACCTTGGAGACAACCATGAACCATGCAGACAACCATGAAACACAGACCATGAAGACAACCTTAACCATGAACCTAAAGCATTAAGACACGTATGAACCATGAGCATCAAGACAAAGACGTGGTACGGTCACGAGTGTTGGGAGTGAATGTGGTCTTTGGTCGTGACAGGATATATGCTGTGTGTTGAGCGCGAAATTAAACTGTCAGTTCTTACTACATGGCTGCTATCGCGGGGGAGGATACTGCTGGACAGTATTGATGAGGGTGTCCGGCTGCTGGACACATTTTTCGACCAGGAGAGTGGCAGTGTTGATGGCTTCAGGGTGGTTACTGCAAGATTCAGGGACTCTTTAAAGTTCTTCTGAGGTAGAGATAGTGAAGTAGTGGCTTTTCTGTCATTGTTTGGCATAAGATGTATTCTCTCTTTCTGGGTTCAACAATTTCCCAGTTGCATCTGTAGCCTAGCTAGACGTAGTCTATGTAACCGAACTGCTATTTCCCCTGTGGATTCCTTTTGGGATATCTAACCTATCTAACTTGGTGGCCTGAAGATACCATATTGCAGAGGGCGAACCTTCTGCTACTCTCTGGTGTAGATGGGCTGGGTTGAGGTGTGAGAGATCTTTGGTGATGGTGTTTTTTTATGTACTCTGGGCTGGGTTGGGTTGTTTTATGTATCACAGGATGACGAGTTGCCAATTTAGCAATTTTATCGGTTTTCTCATTTAATGGGATTCCAACATGGGATGGGATCCAGTTTAGGGTTATGTTGAGTCTTTTGCCTTTAGCGACTGCTCCAAGATACAAAATGGTGGTAATTATTTCCACGTTGTCTTTCCACTGCTTTTTTCCCTAATATTTGAAGTGCTGCTTTTAAGTCTGTATGATTGCATTTTGAGTGTTTAGTGCAATCACATATGTGAATGCCTGTTGTATGGCAAACACCTCAGTTTGGGTTGATGATACTGGTCCACCCAATCTCCAATATGCCTGTACGCTGTTCCTGCAAAGAACAGCACCAGCACTCTCATATTCTGTGTCCACCGATCCGTCTGTGAAGATGTGGATGGTTCCTGCTACTGCAATGCTGCACATTTGCTTTGCCATGATGCACCTTAGGATTGTTGGATCATAGGCAACCTTTTTCATTAGAAGACCTTCTATTACTATCTGGAAGGTAGGCTCCTCCCACGGTGGGGAACAAGTGTAGTTTGGGTGTGGATGATCACCTCTATCAAGAATCATCTTATTTAGGATTGTTTAGTCTGTTTAGGACTTCTCCCGCTCTGGTAGCCCAAGAATTGCCGGTGTTTAGGCCAAGTCCAACCACCAAGGCCTGTTGTACTGGAAATGGATCAGGGGAAAAAATTATCTTACTGATAATCGTAGCTGTTCTTTGATATATTTTTTCTTGAAGAGAGGGCAAACCCGTTTCCAGTCTTAAGAGTTTCAATCCTGGTTCACATAGAGGCTCCCCCAGGGCAGCTCTCATAACATTGTTTTATGCTACTTCAAGCTTTTTTCCACTTGTTATGATAGGCTTGTGAGTGCAGGTGCAGCAGAGTCGATCACCGATCTGACTGCCTGTACATAGTATGTGCAAAGGACTTGCAGATTGGCTCCTCCAGAGAGAGAGAGGTTAGCGACCTTAGGATTGCCGTCCTGGCTGCAGTTCTCTCTCAAATAAGTGAACTCAACATTAAAATGTGTCTGTCCAGGATTATTCCTTGATACTGATAAGTGTCCACCCATTCAGTTGGTGGACCATGTACTTTGAGTTGGTTGTTGGGCTTCAGTAGTTTTATGGGCTTGACTTTTGTCTTGGTGGGGTTGAGTTTGATTCCCATCTGTTTTGCCAATTCACTGAAGCACTCTAAGCATCTGGGTGCAAGGCACGCTGCATCCCTTCCTTTTATGATCACAGAGTCGTCTGCAAAGTTCAGCAGCCTGCAGTGTTGTGGGAGTTTCAACATCATTTTTCTTTCCATTAAACAGTTGAAGAGAAAGGGGCTGAGAATGCTTCCTTGCGGTGTACCATTTTCATGCCTTTTGTATTCAGATTGTCCCATGACATTTCAATCTTGCTTCTCTGTTTATTAAACAGTTGCATCCAGGAGAGCAGGTTGCCTGTGACCTCTATGTCGATGAGGCAGCAGAGAATACCTGGGGTGCTAGCCAGTTCAAAGGCTTTCTCGAGGTCCAGGAGTATTAATATTTTGAGTGTCATTCAGGTGGGCTAACAGAGTTGTAATACATTCCACCCTGCCAACCCCTCTTCTATATGCATAAATATCCTGGTGCAGTTTAGGCATTTTCCACTCAAGTCTCTTGAGTGCCATTCTGTCAGCCGTCTTGGCTGCACAGCTTTGGAGAGAAATGGGCCTTGGATTAGCTCGATCTTTGGGTTTTGGGATCGGTACTATGTTTGCTCTACCTCTAGCTGTAGATATAGTTTGAGAAGTCCAGACTAAATTAACCGTAGGTATGCAGCATCTCCCTCTGGGCCGAGGTTTCTAATCATTTTATAAGTCATTTTTGTCATCTCCAGGGGATGTATCTTTCGAGTTTTTCTTTGCCTGATCGAGCTCATCCAGTGTGAAAGGGGTATTAGTGTCAGAGGCTTCTGCACATGCTGTTAGGAGTCTGTGCCACCGTTCTTCCTCTAATCCTTTCTGCACTGCTAGTACATCTGGTGGAAGCTGATTACTGGCTGCTCTTTCTGCAAATTTGGGTGCCAGTACTTCAGCTTCCAGTGGAGGATCCTTAGGATGTGGGGCTTTTTTTGTGTTTTATATCCTTTGGCCCAGTGGATTTACTGCCACATTTCTCCAAGAGAGGTGTGTTCATTCAGATCTGAACACCATTCCAGCCACTTTTGTTCTTTGATTATCCTGGTCTCTTGATGCACATGTTCCTTGACCTCAAAAAGTAAGGTCCTGTTATGGTCACTTGGCTGTATAGCTTCCTTGTGCTGTTGAGTCTTTGAGTTCTTTAACACGTTTGTAATAGTTCCAGTGATCCTTGTGGTGTCTAGTGAACTGTTTTTCAGTGGAAGTGAGTGGTTGGCTGCACTTTGAATTGCATTGACAAAATCTTATTCTGCCTGATTAATGTCTTCAGGAGCACCATAGTTTCTATGTCACTGAGAGGAGGTTTTGAATGCTGGCGCATTTTGCTAGAGCTCAGTTCCATGCTTCTGATGGAGGTGGAGTGAGTAGATCCAACTTTAAGATCAATTTGGACCCCATAGTGGTCGCTTGTGTGTGCTCAACTAATCATGTTGCTGCATCTCTGAGGGAGGCTGAAATGAAGGCAAAGCCTAATCTGCCTCCTTGAATGTGGGTGGGTTCATTCTTGTTTAGGATTTGAATTTCTGGTAGCTGGTCTAGTAGATGTGCTATGTGAGTGCCGGCCTCATTTGTTCTCTTCGAGCCCAGTGCCAAACGATGATGGGCATTGAAATCACCACAAATTATTTTCTTTGAGGTGGTCGCGTGTCCAAACAACACAGAGATCCATTTCAGCATGTGGAGACCTGTAAACATTAAAAACTTCACATTTGTCGTGTTTTAGCTCAATAGATACTCCCATCAGCTCTGTCCCCAGCCCACAATCGGGTGGACTGGTTATAGGCTTGGAGATCAGGTCATATTTCACATAGATTGCACATCCCTTTGATTGCCCGTTGACCCATGAAAGGAAGAAGCCGCGATAGCCTGAGATTTTAGGTTCTAATCCATCGCAGAACAAACTCTCCTGTAGTAGAAGTAGTAGAAGGATGTCTGTGCCTTTGGTTGTTGTTATGCATTGCAAGTATTGCAATTTTGTGTATTCCTCCATTCCATTGCAGGATCTTTAGTCCTCTAGGTTGCTGGAACTTGTTGATATTACCGTGGCATCCATGGAGTCAAATAATGGATGATGAAATATGGAAGTTGAAATAGGAGTTGAGGATCTTTATGTATTTGAAACTGACTCATTAAGGTCGCTTTCAGAATTACTGGACTACCTGTTTTTAGGAGTCTGTTTCCTGCCCTGCGTTCCTGAAGTTGAGGATATTGTTTTTTCTAATTTCTTGACCTTGTCCTCAATTGTCTTTCGAGTCTTTGTGGTTTGCTTTAGACCGTGTTTCGACAGCAAACTTTCAACCAATTCCGTGACCAAGGCATTCAGCATTGGCCAGAAGGTGTCCAGTTGTGCCTGAGCACTACTTGCTGCTGTGCTGGTTTGGGGTTTACTCTTTGGTCCTTATCAGTTGAAACTCGGACACACTCGCCGTCATTGCCCCCAGTGTGCTTACTGGATGAAATGGGCAGGCGATTACATTGAACTTTTTCCTGGTGGCCCCCAGCCATCCCTCGGTCCTGGACGGAGGTCTTCTCCCCCACCACCATGGCCGATGGTGGAGGGCCATGTGTCCCCCTCCACCTGGTTTGGTCTTGGTAAGCTCCATGCTGTTTCTGTGGGCAAGGGAGCTTGTATATATTTTGGTTGACACTTCTGCTCTGCTGTGGCCGTTTTTATGTCGTTTCGATCCTTTTAAGCCTTTCTGGGCATCTTAGGTTCTAGGCGTGGTCTGTCTTGGAGCAACTTGAGCACTTTGCTTGAAGGGGCTGGTTAGCCTTATGTTTATCAAGGCCTACTTTCGTGTCGTGGAGCTGGCTGCAGACTCCACCCCTCACTGGGCGTTGGCAGCCATCCTTGTGATGTCCAAATCTCTGACATCTGAGGAGCTAGGGTGTAAGACCTGTGTTGGAACACGCCCCAAATGCCAAGATCAAGCTTCTCTGGAATCCGTCCTTTTACTGTGAGAAAGACTTGTCAGATTTCCTGCTTCATGTATTTTACCTGGCATCTTTCTGCTGACACCACATAATTCAGCTTTTCTAAGTGAGTTAAGGCCATGTGCAAGAGATAGTGGAGGACAATGCTTTTCCTTACTTTGTCCTCTAGCTTGAGTTCATCGCATGTTGTTGGGATCGAACTGTCGTTTCGGGAAACCCAACACATTTAAATAAGTTTGTTCTCTAGGTTTGCTTTAGCTTATATTTATTTGAAGCTATCTTAATGCGGTTTACCCTGACTTAATCAGGTGTCTTTCTCAGCCCGATCCATTGTCAGGTGTGACACACGTTAATTGGCTGAACCCTGACTAAGAACATAATATAATAATTTAGGTAAAGACTGTATCATGGATTTTTTTCCATCTATATTACCAAAACACGTGGATACATTATATGTACAGTTTATATATATATATATATATATATATATATATATATATATATATATATATATATATATATATATACACTGTACATTATATGTACAGTTATCCAGCACTCTTAATTGTCAAGATAAATGATCTTACTCCTTAGGTGGCTAACTATTCTCACCATGTCATGGAGACGGTAGATTTCAAAGACTTCATATGGCGTTGACCATTCAGCAAGGTCCTAATATCCGTGACGCTGGAGAGGATGGAGCACGCTGTCACAGTGGGGATAAACTGGCCACACACACGACGACGGCATGTCGACTGGATAGGAGTGTGTAGAATACTGTTACTGTTCACGTTCCGACCGGTACTCATTGCCTCGTCCGGTCATTTTGATTGACCATCAGAATTCCCGCCACCGGACGAGCCACGCCGTGCTGGTCGTTAACAACCCTCATGGTCGTTACCCTCGTTCTCCCTGCAACATTTTAAGTGGAAAACATTACTCCTAAATCTTACAACTACTACCTTGATTCCACGCTATAACACGACGAACACCTTCACGTAACAATGTCCGTTAATTTTTATGAATTGTTACATCTGTCTCGTCTTTGGGCCTCAGAATATAACGCTTCTGAGGTTTGGTTTTGCTCTGAGCTGGTGGTACTCTTTGTCAAGGTCCACTACTGTGGAGTACGAGGACTTGCCCTCAGCACGCTGCACCTTGAAGACTGGCAGTGGGGATTTTGTCTCAGTAGTTGGAGTGTTCATGGGTTGAGGCATCTTTTCATGATAGGTCCTAGTGGAGTGCTTCTTCCTGTTGGCTTTGGTCACAGGATGGTAAACGCCTCTCACTGACGAAACTGGAGAGATTCTTCCTTTTGTACCTGGAAGCGGCAACGTTGGTTCGCACACAATTGGTCTGTTGGTCCATGCTATCGTCTGGATGCTGACTGTGGAGGGATGTGTCTGTCGTGTGACGGTAACGTGGTGAATTACAAGTTGACTGATGATTGATGAAGATTAAGCCACCCAAAAGGTGGCACGGGCATGAATAGCCCGTAAAATTACAAGTTATGTTGTTGTTGTTGTTTTAGATTCAGCTACTCAGAACAATAATTTCCAGTAGCACGGGCTATGGTGAGCCCGTAAATTACAATTCATTTTTGTTATTGTTTTAGATTTAGTTACTCAGAACGAAATGTCCATGTAGCACGGGCTATGGTAAGCCCGTAATTGAGTACGATTATTCGCTATAACCTTGTTACTGTGATATTTGGGTCAAAGTTTTAAATGGAGGTGGGGTTTCTTCCTTTTTCCCTGTCTCTTTATTCGCTTCTGTTTTAGTGCACTGGTTTTAGTCTTGTTTTAATAACATTATCTTGGTGGCGGATGTAGATGTAGATGTTCACTAGTGAGTCCCATTCTTCAACGGCTTTTCTAATCACTGTAGTCGCTGTGGAATGTGCATTTAATGCAGCTGCTGTCGTTGATTAATGTTGAGTTTGATGCGCAGGGCTTCAGTCGCTTCACATTCCAGTAAGTAGTGCAATAGTGGCGCCTCTGCTTCTGCTCTACAGATATGACACTCTTTAACTATTGGGTTTATTACCTCCCAGCAGCACTTGTAACCAAGTCTGAGTCTGTGTATGGCTACTGCAATGTCTCTGGATATCTTTTTGTTAGGCTTGAAAGAGTAGTACCCAGTGGCTTGTTCGTACCATATCGCAGTGGATCTTCTTTTCGCTACTTTGGCTCTGTGACGACTTTTGATAGTTGGGAGTATTTTCTTCTTGATTTGCTCCTTAATCTTTGAAAAACTTGGAGGTATTTGAACCTGTACAACAGGTAGAACAGTGGCAGTTTTTGCTAGTGAGTCTGCCTTTTCATTACCATCTATATTGTCCTGGGGACCATTCAGGCTTGTTCGCATTACCATCTATGCTAATGTGACTTTAGGTATCCAATTTAGGGTGATTGACAGTCCTATATTATGGGCTTCTTTTCCTATATGTTGGATTTCTGTGAGGAGTTGTATATTATCTCTGTGTTGACTGGCTAACAATGCCTAGAGCGATGATTTGAGAGTCGGTATGAATGATGACATCATGTAAATTATTCTCAATTGTATAGTTTATTGCCTCCATCAGGGCATATAATTCTGTTTGTAATGTTGAGCACCCACTATTCATGCTCCAATAAACTTCATGGTTGGTAGTGTAAACTGCTGCTCCAGCAGAACCTCTTTCTTGATCAACTGATCCGTCTGTGAAGATGTGAGTCGTCGTCGGTCATGAGATGGTTTCCGTATGTTGTCTTATGACTGCTTTGAGCTTCTGCGAGTTACATGCTGATTTTTTAACTGGTAATCCTTCAATGATTACCATTCTGATGTTATCTTTAGATGACCAAACCAAACACTAGAAGGTGAAGGGACGACGACGTTTCAGTCCGTCCTGGACTATTCTCAAGTCGATTCTCGTCTGGTCAACTTACTTTAGCCACGTTATTGTGACTCATCGCCTGCTTATCTTTAGATTACAAGTCAGTGGAGTGGTGGATATTGGCAGGAATGAGGTGAGGTAAAAACAATGTCTTTGTTCACAAAGATAAGAGGAAATTGCAGAAGACTCATTGATCATTTCATGTGAGTTCCAGGAATCAAGAATACTAATGAGACATTAATGAGATATTAATGAGCCACAAAGCATGACATCATCCTCTTGATAACATCATCAAGTCCTTCAATAGCAGCTTGATGAAATTTTTAAGAAACCATAACGATCTTCTTAATCAATTTACTACCTCATCTCCTTCATTACCCAATGGCCTTGTCAAGACTCGTAAGGATAACTATCCCATGAGGCCTATCATCAGTTTTGTGGTTGTTGTTAAGATTCAACTACTGGGAACAAAACGTTCCAAGTTCCACGGGCTATGGTGAGCCCGAAGTGGACTTACCTGGCACAGGAGCGGGGCTGTAATTGTGAGTTCTGTGGGATTCAGATTTACAAGCTTTCTAAATGACTCCAGAATCCTGTCCCCATTGTTAGGAACTATTTTATATTCACATTTGACTAATTCTATTGAATAAGTCAAATGTTAACAAATTTAAAAATGTTTCAATCGATCCTGATGTCAAGTTAATCAGTTTGACGTTTGTTCTTTATTTACTAAAGTTCCTGTTGATATTCTAGATTACATTGCTCATGAATTAATGTATTACCTCTGCCTGCTGATATTACTGTCAACCCCGTTCAGTTATGAATAAAAGAATGTAAATTTTCCTTTTAATAATGAGTATTATTTACAGACTTCAGGAATGGCAATGGGAACCCTTTATCGCCAATGCTTTCAAACATGTACATGGAATTTTTTGAAAGTTAATTTGTTTCTAAAATTACCCATGGAATCATTCCATGGCTCAGATATGTTGATATTTTGCGCATATGGCCTACAAATGTAAATTCAGGCGATTTTTTAGCTAATCTTAATGTTCAAGTCACCTCAATGAAATTTACTATAGAGACTGAAATTGATAAATGTTTGCCATTATCAGATATACTTATTCACAGGGAAGATTGTTCACTAAAGTTTAATGTTTACATAAGGTCTACGAATAATTTATCTTATGTTTATTATTTCTCAGAGCATAGATACAATGTGACACAATCATTTTTTTCCTCTACGTATCTAAGAGTTCTTCGGGTTGTTAGTCCAGAACTCTTAGATGAAGAGTTTAAGAATATTGATTCTATTGATCTCAAGCTTTGTTATCCAATGATTTTATTTTTTTAAGTTTGCCGAAGCAAAGCACGTCGTACATATTATAATAATATATGCAGTGAAAAAATTCGACCCAAAAAATTTATGTTTACCATATTTTTCTGGGTTTGAAAGTATTGTCAAGGCCTTAAAACGTTTGAAATACACGTATTGTTTTATTGTGAAAATACAGTTGGAAAAATCTTAGTTAGAAACAGTCCTCGTAGTGATAACTGTGTCATTTCCAAATAACTTGTAAAGGCTGCAATAGGTTTTATATAGGGCAAACATCCAAAGATTTAAAATTTAGAATTTTGCAACATAAATATTCTACAAGACATGGCCAATTATCTAATGCTCCGTTTTGTTCATTTGTCAGAAAACTCACCAAATTGATTGGGAGAGGTCTTCTTCAGTAATGATTGGAAGAGGTCTTCTTCAGTAATGATTGGAAGAGGTCTTCTTCAGTAATGAATTGTAAAAGTCTTTTCAGCAGAAATGGGTCCAGGAGTTCTGCCTCCAAGGTTTCTCTTCACATGCACATTGAAGTCACTAAACTTATCAGTATTTCATATTCAGCAGAAACATTATTAAATCTACTTTCATTCAGATCACAAAGCCAAACAATTTGAACATTAGTAATAGATTGTATAATTTAGATCCATTTTTGATTGATCAATTCAAAAAATATTTGTGTCAATGAGCCTTCTGCAGTTTCCTCATATGTTTGTGAACAAAGACATATATATATATATATATATATATATATATATATATATATATATATATATATATATATATATATATATATATATATATATATATATATATATATATTGGTTGTTCCAATAACATATATATATATATATATATATATATATATATATATATATATATATATATATATATATATATATATATATATATATGTTATTGGAACAACCAATATATATATATATATATATATATATATATATATATATATATATATATATATATATATATACACATAAATTATTTACCATAAATCAGTGAATAATGCTGTATATTACAATAAAAAATAAATTATGAAAATATTGTTCTGAAACTATTTAGCTGTGTAGCTGGCAGACAGTGCCAAAAATCGTCGTGGGGGTCTGAATGTGATCCCTGGCACGCTGGTCCCTTTTGAATTCTGGCGTCTCAAAACCAGCCTATGTCCGTCCCGCACCCCAGACCAGTCCCTCTGCCAATTTGGGTGAGCCTCGCCCCAACCGCGTGGCCCCCATCTTTGAACAAAGGGGTAGATAGACATTTTCCCATAATATAGATTGATTGATGAAGATTAAGCCACCCAAAAGGTGGCACGGGCATGAATAGCCCGTAAGACAATAATATAGATTGATTGATGAAGATTAAGCCACCCAAGAGGTGGCACGGGCATGAATAGCCCGTAAGTGGTGGCCCTTTTGAGCCATTACCAGTATCAAAAGATGATACTGGAGATCTGTGGAGGCGCAACTGCACCCTGCGTGACGGGAGATGTCTCCCGGACCAAATGGTGACCAAATGGTGAATAATATAGACATCTATACTATAAGATATAGTAGACATCTCACCCTTCCCCTCACCCCCTCCCCCTCCCCCAACCCTCATCGTCGTGGCCAATATTGTCCCGGACACTTGTCCCCTGTCCTCCACCTCCCCTCATCTGTTGCTCCCTTTGTCCGATATGCGTCCCTTTCAACTACCTTATATGCCCCCTTGCCCACTGCTCTTGCCCTGCCCTCCCTGGTATTTGATGCTTCACGTTGCTTCCTGCCCTCTCATCTTCCTTTCCTCTCCTCGCTCTCCCGTCTTGGTCTCCTCTCCCTCTTTTTGCTCTCCTCTCCCTCCCCTCCCATCTTGGTCTCCTCTCCCTCTTCCTGCCCTCCCATCTTGCTCTTCTCTCCCTCTTCCCCGAGAACTGTTACACACTAAAATTTGTACCAGTTTCCGCAGTACAATTTTAGAGTGTTTGACATAAATGGTTAAACCCCGAATTTTTTATACAAAATTTAGTTTTTTCTACACACAACCCAAAATCTAGTCCCAAAGAGAGAGGTTCCTTCTCAACGGGAGATAAAAGTTTCCTTGAGAAATTAAATACCACCTCTTTAAGGGTCAACCGAATTTAATGCAGGAATAACCAGGTTCTGCATTTTTTCCGATGAATAATTCTACATGATAAGTAATGAGAGAATGAGAAAGATGAGAGCAATACCGAGAAAAAAATGCGGAAACGAAAAATTTAGGATAAAAAACAAAGACTCCCCCAAAACAGAGGTGGACAAGAAAGGAACACACAGGTATAAACATAATCAAATCACAAATGAAAATATTTGCAAATATTATGCCAAAGGAATGTGCAAACATAGACCGAAAGGCACAGAATGCACATTCATGCATTCTGTGTCGCATTTTGACGTATGCTTTACCTATGCAGGCGATGAGTCACAATAACGTAGCTAAAGTATGTTGACCAGACCACACACTAGAAAATGAAGGGACGACGACGTTTTGGTCCGTCCTGGACCATTCTCAAGTCGATTGTGAGAATGGTCCAGGACGGAGCGAAACGTCGTCGTCCCTTCACCTTCTAGTGTGTGGTCTGGTCAACATACTTTAGCTACGTTATTGTCACTAAATGATAATGTTGTGATAATGAAACACTTGTTCAATGAGATTTATAATGTAGTATTGCCTTGTAAAACTTATGTATATATGATTTATATTGTAATTTCTTAAATAAAGATAAAAAACTGTAAGAAACTCTCAGGACTTCGTAAATGAAATCGTTTCCTCGGAGATAACTAATCCACACATCAGAAGAGGGAGAAACGACGACGTTTCGGTCCATCCTGGACCCTTATCAAGTCGAGTGTGATGATGGTCTACGACCTGGTGATGGTCCAGGACGGACCGAAACGTCGTCGTTTCTCCATCTTCTGGTGTGTTGTTTGGTCGTCATGTGTTCAACGAGGTTATTGTGACTCGTCAGCTGCGTTTATTTGGATTTGATGTCCCTACCATTATGGCTGACTTTGATGTCCCTACCATTATGGCTGACTGATGTCCCTACCATTATGGCTGACTGATGTCCCTACCATTATGGCTGACTTTGATGTCCCTACCATTATGGCTGACTTTGATGTCCCTACCATTATGGCTGACTTTGATGTCCCTACCATTATGGCTGACTTTGATGTCCCTACCATTATGGCTGACTGACGTCCCTACCATTATGGCTGACTTTGATGTCCCTACCATTATGGCTGACTGATGTCCCAACCATTATGGCTGACTTTGATGTCCCAACCATTATGGCTGGCTTTGATGTCCCCTCCATTATGGCTGGCATTGATGTCCCTACCATTATGGCTGACTGATGTCCCAACCATTATGGCTGACTTTGATGTCCCAACCATTATGGCTGGCTTTGATGTCCCCTCCATTATGGCTGGCATTGATGTCCCTACCATTATGGCTGGCTTTGATGTCCCTACCATTATGGCTGGCTCTGATGTCCCTACCATTATGGCTGGCTTTGATGCCCCTACCATTATGGCTGACTTTGATGTCCCTACCATTATGGCTGACTTTGATGTCCCTACCATTATGGCTGACTTTGATGTCCCTACCATTATGGCTGACTTTGATGTCCCTACCATTATGGCTGACTGATGTCCCATCCATTATGGCTGACTTTGATGTCCCTACCATTATGGCTGACTTTGATGTCCCTACCATTATGGCTGACTGATGTCCCATCCATTATGGCTGGCTTTGATGTCCCAACCATTATGGCTGACTTTGATGTCCCTACCATTATGGCTGACTTTGATGTCCCTACCATTATGGCTGACTTTGATGTCCCTACCATTATGGCTGACTTTGATGTCCCTACCATTATGGCTGACTTTGATGTCCCTACCATTATGGCTGACTTTGATGTCCCTACCATTATGGCTGACTTTGATGTCCCTACCATTATGGCTGACTTTGATGTCCCTACCATTATGGCTGACTGATGTCCCAACCATTATGGCTGACTTTGATGTCCCAACCATTATGGCTGGCTTTGATGTCCCCTCCATTATGGCTGGCATTGATGTCCCTACCATTATGGCTGGCTTTGATATCCCTACCATTATGGCTGGCTCTGATGTCCCTACCATTATGGCTGGCTTTGATGTCCCCTCCATTATGGCTGGCTTTCATGTCCCTACCTTTATGGCTGACTTTGATGTCCCTACCATTATGGCTGGCTTTGATGACCCAACCATTATGGCTGACTTTGATGACCCTAACATTATAGCTGACTTTGATATCCCTACCTTTATGGCTGACTTTGATGTCTCAACATTTAGGCTGGCTTTGATGTCCCAACCATTATGGCTGGCATTGATGACCCAGCCATTATGGCTGACTTTGATGACCCTAACATTATGGCTGACTTTGATATCCCTACCTTTATGGCTGACTTTGATGTCTCAACATTTAGGCTGGCTTTGATGTCCCAACCATTATGGCTGACTTTGATGTCCCAACCATTATGGCTGACTTTGATGTCCCAACCATTATGGCTGACTCTGATGACCCAGCCATTATGGCTGACTTTGATGTGGAATCACTGTTCGCTGATCTTTCCTTGTCGGAAACTTTAGATATTTGTATAAAGCAATAATTTCCTAACATTAATTTAGTTCCGGGATTCAATGGTAAACAATTTAGGTTGTTGTTACAATTGTCAGTAAATTGTCGGTCTTTATCTTTAATGATAAATATTATAACGAAATTGATACAGTATCACTGGGGTCTCCATTAGGTCCCGTACTTGCTAATGCATTTTTAAGCTTTCACGAGAGAAATTGGCTGGATAAATGTCCTCGGGATTTTAAGCCAATTGTGTACAGGAGATATGTGGATGACATTTATGTGTTATTGAAGGTCTAATGTCAGGTTGATGAGTGTAGAGAGCATCGCACTGTACAGTATCGTAATATACGTTTCACTGTAGCATGTGAAATGGATAATTATTTGTCTTTTCTTAACGTTAAAGTGATTAACCTAAATGGTCTTAACACTAAACCTCACAGAAAACCATCTTTCACAGGTTTAAGTTTAAATTTTAATTAATTTGTTCGGGATATTTTTAAGAAAAATGCAGTTAATACTGTGTTGAATAGAGCCCTTTTATTATGCTCAAATTTGTCCTATTTTGATCAAGAAATAAATTTCCTGGTGATTTTTGTCTTCAAATAATGGTTATCCTGCTCATAGGATATATAATTTTATAAGACATTTCTTAAATAAGAAGTTTCACTCCTCTTGTAAGATAACTACGGTAAAAATGGATATCAAATTACCTTGCAGTGTCACCATTAGTTTTTCTATAAGAAGTCGATTGAGGAAGCTTTGATAACACTGTTATCATCAAGTAGACTTTAGGTTTATTTTCGCGAATACAAAGACTATTTAGTTCCTATTTTAAACTTAAGAACAGAGTGCCTAGCCCCGTGCTCTATCATCGTATATATGTATCAATGTTTCGGCAGTAATGATGGATTCGTTGGACGTTCCATTCGGAAACTTTATTTTTATTAATTTTTATATACAAGAGTTGTTACATTCTTGTACAGCCACCAGCACACATAGCGTTTCGGGCAGGTCCTTAATCCTATGTTCCCCGGAATACGACCTGCCAAATCGTTTAATAACCAGGTACCCATTCACTGCTGGGTGAACAGAGGCTACAGTTAAGGATTGGAGCCGTGTCAATCCTCCCCGGCCAGGAAACGAACCCAGGCCAAAGCGCTCGCGAAGCGCCGGGCGAGTGATTTACCACTGCGCCACGGGGATTACGTGGCGAGATTAGAAATCATTGTAACGAGATGAATCATTCTCTGCTGGAATCCGATTTTAAAATCTTGACCACATTCACGAATGGCCAGTCGGATATGAGAATAATGGAATCTTTATATATTAGGGAGCTGTTCCGGCCTCTGCTAAATAATAATAATTGGGCTGCTTAATTGTATACTGAGTAACTCACAATACACATTCTGTTTCCATTTACAGTTCAGGAATATTTCATCATCATATGCTTTAGTTCCCCTGATTAGTGTCTTTGATATTTATTTTGAGTGACGACTTCTTTGTAGTTATATAATTTTAATTATGCTAACTAGTAAACATTTTGTATTGTGTATTATTTGTTACAAAGTGTTCAGCTGGAAATCTACAAGTTGTGTAAAGGGTTTGTCTTTGTATAATATTTTTTTTTAAGTTTTTAGTTATATTTGTAATTTCGAATTAGCTGTTAAAGATCACCAAATTTTATTTTGAGTGATCACTTTACGTAAGTGGAACTGCGTTTTTTTTGGTCTTTCTGTAACTAGTGTTACTTATTGTTCTGTATGTAAACCTGTCCATGATGTGTTCTTTGTTCTGCTGGATAATTTTAATTTAACTTTTGTATTTTAGATCTGATGATGAATACGAGAAGTATTCGAAACGTCTTGAATTATAATCAAAACGTAAAGAAGAACTTTAAGATGTTTGTCATGTCAATTGTTCTCCTATTTATTGTTTCCCTGTGGGAAAATATTGAATGTATATATATATATATATATATATATATATATATATATATATATATATATATATATATATATATATATATATATATATATATATATATATATATATATATATATATATATATATATATATTCGATTCGAACCCATGCCGTCCAGGATCACCCCTAAACGTACACAGTACCGTGACCACCGCACCAATGATCGTCTAAGAGTTCTTAGTGATATATGGCTTGCGCGTTCATGCAGCTTTCTCACACACACACACACACACACACACACACACACACACACATATATATATATATATATATATATATATATATATATATATATATATATATATATATATATATATATATATATATATATATATATATATATATATATATAAACTGAAAACTCCACACCCCAGAAGTGACTCGAACCCAGAAGCACTGTGTAACTGGCGTACATGGTACCATAACCACTTGACCAACCGTGACTACAAAAGACGTTGGTAACCGAGGCTATACACGGAAGACCTCTTCCGTCCACGAGGCTAACCATAGCCCATGCTTCTTGCACCGCTCCTGTGCCAGGTAAGTTACGGGTTCACCAGAGCCCGCGCTACTTGCAATTTGTTCTGAATAGCTGAATCTATAACAACAACAACAACAACGAGGATATATCCTCAACGCCCCGACGGCACTTGGTAGTAAGCGTGGGCATAGTTATTTCATCGAATAACCTCACTTTGTGGGGCCACGTGAGCAACACAAATGCGAACAAGCTTGAATTGTCCCCACGCATATATGCAACTGAAAATCCACACCCTAGAAGTGACTCGAACCCAGACAGCCAGGAGCACCCAGGGGGGGGGGGGTATTTATGTACCACAAGGACCACATAAGAATATTGTTAGGGGGGGGGAGGTGGGAAGCCTATGCTATACTTTCCTATTTTAGAATTGCTTTTCAGTTCATGCATGGTGAAACATGGTGAAAAGAAATTTTTCACGACCTCTGTGAGAATAAAGTTGGAATATGCAGTTGTATGGTGCCCATATCTTAAGAAGCACATCAACAAACTGGAAAAGGTGCAAAAACATACAAGTAAATGACGTAGCAATTATATTAAAATAAATATAATTTCTCCAAATTCTCAAACGTTTCATCACAAGCAATTAGATGCATGTTAATTCCATATTACGTGTACCTAAGAATTCAACTTTCCAAGAAGTTCTACAGCAATCCTATAATTACAATTTACAATTAAATTATAATTCTATTACAGTAATTACAATTAATAATTCTTGACAAGGGTACAGGTTACTCTTGTAACATGGATAGAGGTTTGAGGCATTAAATATCCCCACAACCTGAATACAGAAGAAAAAGAGGTGATATGATCACAGCGTACAAAATAGCAACAAGAATAGACAAAATTGATTAGCAGGCATTTCTGAGACCTGGAACTTGAAGAACAGACAAGTATCAAAAGAAGGCTCCAAGCCAGGTAGACTATTTAACACCATCAACGTCGCGGGATATTCAAGAGGCGATCAAAATCTCTAAGGATGCCAATACCAGAACAAAAGCTCATAAGACGAACGATATAAAAGTCATAAGATTCACCAAGGATTCTATCGAGAGACAAGTGACCGCGAGGGACGGTCAGGAAGCAAGACACTCGCCCGTCCTGGAAGTCAGGACATCCAACAAAGGTATGCACAACTGTAAGAGGGACAAGGCAGTTTAAACAAGAAGGAGCAAGGCGGCGCTCCGTTAAGTGTCTGTGAGTTAAGCGTGTGTGGCCAATACATAACTACAAGAGGCCATAGATTGAAGCTAACTAAATAAAGCTGTCTAAGAAATATAAGAAAATTCACTTTTGCAAACAGAATGGTAGACTGTTGGAACAAGTTAAGTGAGAAGGTGGTGGAGGTCAAAACCGTCAGTAGTTTCAAAGCGTTATATGACAAAGAGTGCTGGGAAGACGGGACACAGCATGTATACCTCTCATTCTGTAACTACACTCTAGTTATTAAACTTTGGTAAATACTAGATGTGATTTATAAAATAAATTTAAGAAACGAAATAGGAATTTGCCAAATAACAAATTAAAATAAGCCGCTATTTTAAGCGTATCACACATTTTAAATTAATGATTTTTCTTTTAATGTCATGTCATATAAGTGACTGCTTCAACTGGTCTGTCTCTCATGCTCACCCCCACACCTGTCAGCCCGTCCTCATAAACAAAAGCTAAAATCCATTCCATTCACCCGCCAAATCCGCTGTTTATGAAAGAGAAACGATTTGCACATGACTGTCAACTGGTGACGTTCGAACACTTCCGGAACAAGTGCTTCACTGACGACTTTTGTTTGAACCACAACGCTGTAAATGCTTTACCCACGTACTACAAATACAAATATTCGCAAACAGAATATACCTACTAACATAATCAGTGCCTAAACATGCACAGTATGCTATTATATAGGAATATTAATTTATATTTGAGAAAATTCCTGTTTTGAATGAACAGCATGTTAAAATGTATGAATGCGTCTTTGGGGTCGAGCGCTGGATGGAATGGACTTGGTCTGAGGCAACCCGTCCTCGACTCAAGTCCATTACAACCAGCGGTCGACCCCACAGACGCATTCATAAATTTTAACATGCTGTTCATTCAAAACAGGAATTTTCTCAAATATAAATTAATATTTTGATATATTAACATATTGTGCATATATAGGCATAGGTTAGCTTAGGTTAGGTGGTTGGGTTCTGTTGGCGACTATTTGTATTTGTAGTACGTGGGTGAAGCATTTATAGCGTTGTGGTTCGAACATAATTCGTCAGTGAAACATTTGTTCCGGAATTATTCGAACGAAATGAGTTGTGAGTCGTGTGTAAATCGCTTTTCATTCATAAACAGGGGGTTTGGCGGATGCATGGAATCACTTTTGGATCTTTGTTTGGAGGACGGGTTGTTCGCTCACGTCCTCTGTTCGAACCACAATTCTATAAATGCTTCACCCACGCACTTCAAATACAAATAATTCCCAACAAAGCCTAAACACCTGACCTAACCTATGCCTAAGTATACATAGAATTTTTATGTAAAATAATATTAATTTCTATACGAGAACAAACCAATTTTTAATACACAGTATGTTAAAATTGATGAGTGTGTCTGGGGAGGACGGCCGCCGCTTTAAACAGCCTAGTGTGAGGACGGGTTGCAGTAAAGCCAGCAAAGATTCAAATGACATTTGCATCTTTATTAGCCAATAAAATAGCTAAAGGTTTAACACTGTTTTAATAAGAACATATAACAATCTGTCTGAAGCTCCAATCGTAGTTAATGACACAGGCGACCTGGACACCTCATTCATTTAATGCTCTTTGTTTACTATTGTCAAAGAACGCTACGGTTTGTGCTACACACTTCCTGGATTATATATGATCATGTGCTCTAATTTGTCATGAAAAAAATTATAATATCATATAGAAGTCCTTAAAAATAATAAGTTTCCTTCAACAATAAACAAAAAAAATACTTCACCATAAATCTTCACATAACACCCGCCAATATTACCCGCCATAAATCTTCACATAACACCCGCCAATATTACCCGCCATAAATCTTCACATAACACCCGCCAATAATAATCACCATAAATCTTCACATAACACCCGCCAATAACACCCGCCATTATCGTATTACTCTTCTCCAGTTTTCTGGCCAAATCTTCCCTCTCCGAGACTCAGTTGTCTTGACTTCTCCGTGTAATACAATTGTTATGACCCCGTTAGTCACAAGAGTTTCCTGCTTCAAGTTCCAAAACTGTCAGCGATAAGTCTTCCTTTACTGTGTTTCGCTTAAAACTTGAGGTGATTTGTTGAAGTTCTGATTCGTTTCGTTTTTCAATATTTTAGCTCAAGGCGCCTGTGCTTGTGAAGATACTTGTGCACCTCTCTGAGTCTTGGGTTTAGTCTCGTGTTGGAACATGTCTTGATGGTTCATATAGGCCTAGGTACAGAGGAGCGGGGTGGGGCTAGGTAATTATCACGATAAAGGACTAATGAAGTACACCTTCACGGTACAATGACAGGTTATGAGGGCCGGGAGTTGTTTGGCTGGGTGGAGGAACGGACCATAACCACTTAACTCACCGGGGATCGAACGCCGATCCCGCAAGAATTAAGGCCGCTGTTGTACCGACCAGACAAAAAAGATAGGACAAGAGTAAGCCAATTTTCGAAGTGCAAGACAAGGGTGGGATGGTCAGGGTAGACAAGGCTGCCCCCCTCCCTCGCTCTGCCCCGTAGTCTAGTGGGCTGCGCCATGCCGAGGCGCCGAGAAGGCTGCAAGAGAGTGTGGTGCTTCCTGGAAACAACGATGCCAGAAGTGCACCTGGTGACTGAGAGGGGACTCGGAGGTTGGACCAAACATCACTGTATCCTGGGGAAAAATCTTCGGAGCAGGACGGTGGGATCAAACTATGGCGTCCTGGGTCACGGTGAACCCTTCATCGCTCCTACGATGTTGTGTGTTCATGAGGAGAAGCCACGTGGGAGATTTAGCTAGAAACTTCACTGTAGAGTTCCACTGTATTCGTAATATTCTCCCTTCCCTTTCCTACGGCTTCTTTTCCATACCTCCTCCTCCTCCTTAGCCTGGGCAAAGGAGGCAAGAATCAGCCCCATAAGGTGTCAGCTGACAGCTCACCAGAAGGGCAAAGCCACGAGGTATAACTCGGAGTGCTAAGGTAGCAGGGATAGCATCTTCGTGCCCCTGCTGGAGACCCCTGAAGAGGGTCATCAACACTCAACAGCGCCCAGTAAGGCTCCTCAGGGAACACAAGACCTCTCTCTCCCCCTTAAAGAACATAAGTATACGCTATAGATTCGTTAATATTTCACTAAACTCGGAAACGTTCTTCAAGTGGTCGGTGAATCTGTCTACATGAGGAAGAAGACGACTTTTGATCTGCGTTATTGAGGTAGTTTAAAGGTTCATTAACGTTCTGTAGTGGTTTAATGCGGGTGAACGTTGGGCAGACGAAGCTCGTTAAGGGTTCAATAGGTTTCCCCAGGTGATGTATTGATCTTCCCATTCACCTGAGGGAGGGAGATGAAGAGCCAATTCAGAGAGTCTGGGAAGAACCTAACTCCGTGAAAGGCGCCCGCCACTCATCTCCCATGACCAGGACGACAAAACTATCTATCTATCTATCTATCTATCTATCTATATATATATATCTATCTATATATATATATATATATATATATATATATATATATATATATATATATATATATATATATATATATATATATATATTTATATATTTATATATATATATATATATATATATATATATATATATATATATATATATATATATATATATATATATATATATATATATATATATATATATATATATATATATATATATATATATATATATATATATATATATATATATATATATATATATATATATATATATATATATATATATATATATATATATATATATATATAACTTTAGAACACTTTCCCACCAGGAGACTCGAACCCTAGCCAGCACAGAAGCCTTCCAGCAACTGGCATAACAGGTACGCCTTAACCCTCTCCACCACCTGCTCAGACCCTTAAAAGAGATGGTAATTTCGGAGTATTTAAATACAACAAAGATCACCACCTCCCAAGAGCACTAGAGCAAGTGAGGGGTCATTTAGACGTTAATTTCATCAAGTCCCTGTTAATATGGGAAGACACAGTGTCTATGCTTAAGGCATAGGAGAGTTAGGAGAGTTGTGCCTTAAGCATAGACACTGTGTCTTCCCATATTAACAGGGACTTGATGAAATTAACGTCTAAATGACCCCTCACTTGCTCTAGTGCTCTTGGGAGGTGGTGATCTTTGTTGTATTTAAATACTCCGAAATTACCATCTCTTTTAAGGGTCTGAGCAGGTGGTGGAGAGGGTTAAGGCGTACCTGTTATGCCAGTTGCTGGAAGGCTTCTGTGCTGGCTAGGGTTCGAGTCTCCTGGTGGGAAAGTGTTCTAAAGTTGTATACTTGACTCTCGTGTTTAGGAGAGTTGTGCCTTATATATATATATATATATATATATATATATATATATATATATATATATATATATATATATATATATATATATATATATATATATATATATATATATATATATATATGTCGTACCTAATAGCCAGAACTCACTTCTCAGCCTACTATGCAAGGCCCGATTTGCCTAATAAGCCAAGTTTTCATGAATTAATGTTTTTTCGTCTACCTAACCTACCTAACCTAACCTAGCTTTTTTTGGCTACCTAACCTAATATTACCTATAAAGATAGGTTAGGTAGGGTTGGTTAGGTTCGATCGTATATCTACATTAATTTTAAATCCAATAAAAAAAAATTTACCTCATACATAATGAAATGGGTAGCTTTATCATTTCATAAGAAAAAAATTAGAGAAAATATATTAATTCAGGAAAACTTGGCTTATTAGGCAAATCGGGCCTTGCATAGTAGGCTGAGAAGTGAGTTCTGGCTACTAGGTACGACATATATATATATATATATATATATATATATATATATATATATATATATATATATATATATATATCCAATCCAATCCAATATATATATATATATATATATATATATATATATATATATATATTGGATTGGATTGGATATATATATATATATATATATATATATATATATATATATATATATATATATATATATATATATATATATATATATATATATATATATATATATATATATATATATATATATATATATCCAATCCAATCCAATATATATATATATATATATACACACGAAACGTCGTCGTCCCTTCATATTCTAGTGCGTGGTCTTGTCAATATAGAAGCATCAAGAGGAAGTGGTTGTGCTATGGGCCAATAGGCCTTCTGCAGTTACTTCCATTCTTATGTTTTTATACCCATTGGTTCGTGGAAAACAAACCCATGTACACCCACCACCACCACCTCCAATAGGTCATATTCACCCCTCACTGTACCCCCCCCCCCCCCGCCCCCACCTGCCCACGCCACCACCATACAGGAGCCCCCCCCCCCCCCCACGCGTACATCCCCAACGGAGATATATACTACGTTGGGCATGTGTAAATGTCAATCACCTCACCCAAAACTTTTATATCACCTCCAACTCCATATCTCTAAACTTTATTTTCTGTCTGGCCAATGACGAAGGCCAGATGCTTGCGGGTAGCCTCACCAAACCTTGCATGGTGATGTGTGAATGTATGGCGAGCATCAGAGGTTGGTTAGAGTAGACACCCATGTCCGCTCCTTGAGGATTTTTTTTTTTTTTTTTTGCCCCGAGGGGCGAGTTTATTGGGCAGCACCACTCATCTTGTGTGTGGACACATCGCCATAGCAGCATGACCAACACTCTCCAATAGGAAGAAAACCCGCTGGGTTGTTCATCCTGTCACTTGTACCCAGACACAGCTGGGACTTGCTTAACTGTCTCAAGTGAACAGCTCCTCAAACAAGAAGATTAACATCTATCAACCCTTAAAAGCTTACGTAATCTTGCGGGTGCAAAATGGGGAAATCTTTTAAGAACAGTATCAATATTTGACAAATAGTGTTTTCCTAACTCAAACAATGTGGGATTTATTATTCTACACATACTTCTGATTTCTCTGAGGTGTTCACATTCACGTAGATAGTGGTCAAGGCGGTGTCCATCACTCTCACCACAGATTCTGCAACTTCGCTGATCAACTGTTGTTTCCATTATTATATCTCTATGGATATTTGTATCCAAGACGGATTCTCGCTATTACTGATTCTCTCCCTCGTCCTCCTCCTCTTCGGCCATAATGATTGGGATTGCCAGCTGCAATCATGTTGTACCATCGTACAGATTCACTGGTTTGTGCTTCTATCCTCCTTTCCTCAGTTACCTTGTCACGGTGATGTTGCCTGACAATACCTCTAATTTGTAGTAGAGTCTTGGGTATGAAGTATTCAATATGGTCTCCTTCAGCGCCTTCAGCAGCCAGCACATCTGCTCGTTCATTCCCACATATTCCAACATGGGTGGGGATCCACAGAAACTTGACTTACCTGATTGGTAAGTACTCTCACAGCTCTCTTAATTTCAGCGACTATTGCAAGATTTTCTGCCCGATTTTTACTTAGGCTTTGCAGTGCTGCTTTTGAATCGGTGCAAATCACTGCACCATTAGTGTTCCGTTCAAGAAACCTTAACGCCATAACAATGGCAGTTAGCTCTGCTTGCGTTGAAGAGGCATAGTTCTCACTACGTGCTTTTTCTTCATTTTTGCGTTGGAAAATATTATCCTTGATTACCGTGTATGCTGCACCAGCCCTGCCATTGACAGGATTAGATGACCCGTCAGTGTAAATTTGATCTAGTTCATCTCCGGCTTGATTCGGCTCCTATTAATTATGAAATGTAGGTTTGATTGTCCGTAGACTGTTAGAACATGTTTTAGAGCTGTTTTCGACGTTAACACCCTTTTGACTGGTGCCGACATACCAACTCACTCCTTTTACGATAATTGGCTGAGCAACAATGCTTACAATCTCATTAAACTTAACATTCCTTTTAAGTGCAATCTACCTGTCTCTGATATTCCTCTTTATCTGTACCCCACCATTCAAGTATCATACACACCTGGCACCAAGAAAGATAATGAGAATCTTGCTACACTCAAAGCTGTCACACTTGAAACAATTGCCTCCTCCATCGAGAGTTTAAGATCTCACGAGCACTGTGTCTACACCGACGGCTCAGTCCAATCCTCTACTGGACGGACTGCAGCGGCATGTAGGTTTTATAGAAATAATATTTGCACAAAGACTGTCAGTGTCAGGTTAAACAACTGGCTGACCTCCACACAAGCAGAACTAGCAGCATTACACCTAGCTACCAGCACATTAAAAAACGTTGGAGGAGGAATAATATTCTGTGATTCAAAGTCTGCTCTTCAAGCAATCGAAAACTTCTCTGGGAAGATCAACAGCAAGAACCTCATACTCCCAATTATAAATGACCTAATTGATGCACAGAGAAAAGGGTCTCGAATCTCCTTTGTATGAATACCTTCACACATCAATATAACCCATCATAATGAGACAGACATTGCAGCCAAATTGGCGTGTAACAAGTCTGAAGTTGAATTAGATCTAGGTATCCCCATCTATGCTGTCAAAACTGTATTGGTCCAAACATTCAGATCTGATAGGAAAGAACTTACTGACTCCCAACGACCTGAAAGTACTAGTATAAAAAGCTATGATTTGTTCAGATCTGAAACCTACATCTATGGACAGCACAAAACGTCCACTAGACTGTGCGACACAGTGGTTGCAAGGATCAGGTTGGGTTACCGTTACCTGTGGCAGGTGGCTGCAGGTGACGGGTCTCCCAATCCTGAGCACTCCAGTTGCAAACTCTGTGAGCAGGAACTACGGCACGATCTCCCGCAGTACATCACTGAATGCCCAGTTATTAGACCTTTCAGACCAGTTGGCATGAGGTACCTGGAGCTTTGCAATTACTTTATTCACTCTCGTATTCTTGAAGATATCCTCACAGTATACCCAAAATTTGCCAGTGCAGGCTACTAAACACATGGCTCTGTATGATTAACTATCCTGCGAGATGGGGACTTGTATTACCACTGCTACCTTATTCAATCTTGTGTTGATATCCTCAAAATGCATCCGGAGTCTGCCAGTGCAGACCGCTTATCACATGCCTCTGTATGACTAACCGTCCTGTGTGATGGGGATTTTTTAGCATCACGTAGTTAGCTTTTTTTGACATACTGTACTCCACTTCATATAGTCTAGGGCAGCTACACTAATGCAGATGTACCTCATTTCTTAAAAAAAAAAAAAAAAAAATGTTTTCGACGTTGTACAGCCTGGACACGGTGGCAGGAACGGACCACTCGCATACCGCTGTACAGATGCCTCAGTGATTGGTGGTACCAGTGCAGTGTTACACACAGTGTAGAGGATTATTAAGTGTGCGTGTGTGGATAAAGTAGGTATCAGAGTGGCACTCTCTGCACCTGCCACTCTAGGACCCTTCACCACCAGTGCGGTGCCCTCAGCAGCGTTGCCAGCTGACCGTGTATACACCTGCGTTTGCTTGTATGGTGTCTGAACTATTCATCTTGTCTCTGCACTATGATTAATAGCCGCTGTTGTTCTGGGTCCAGGCCATAGCCTGAAGTGCTCCCACTCTGTGGTAGATGCGGAAGGTACGTGAGGAAGGTACCGAACGTGAGGAAGGTACCGAACGTGAGGAAGGTACCGAACGTGAGGAAAGTACCGAACGTGAGGAAACAACTAACGGAAAGAGACATTAAAGCTGAAGAGGCACTATAAGCTTGAGGAGCAGTGGGGGAGGAGGGGGAGGGGCACCATAAGCTTGAGGAGGCAAGGTGCTCATCATGTTCGCAGCCGGATATACAGACCACTCATCAAGTGCCTCACGGGAAGAGTGCCACGGGAGGCACTATTATGGTCGAGGAAGGAGTTGCCGCTCCTCTTTACGGCTTCATTGTCTAAAGCGAGTCTTAATGAGCGTGTTTCCCGCGCGCGCTTCTCACTGACGGCTCAGACTGAGCCTCAACACTCCTTACTGATATGCTCCCCCCAGAGATATGCTCCTCTGGTGATATGCTCCTCCGGGGGTATGCTTCTCCAGAGATATGATCATTATGGATATGCTACCCAGAAATATACTTCTTTGGGGGTATGCTCCTTCATAAGGAGCTGGTTGGTACAAAAGGATTAAGAATGGGGAAGTCAGTTTAGAACAGGAATTCGTACAACTGGTTAGAAATACTTAAAAGGAGATAAGGAAAGCAAAAAGAAACTATGAAGTTCGCATAGCAGAGCAAGCAAAGACAAATCCTAAAGGGTTTTTCCAGTTATACCGGACAAAGATTAGGGAAAGGATAGGTCCATTAAAAACTGAGACAGGTCAAATAACAGATAATGATAAAGAGATGAGTAGTATTTTTAATAAATATTTTATATCTGTATTTACTAAAGAGGAACTTAACAATATGCCTTCAGCCGAACAAGTTTCCTTCTAAGGGAAATTAATTCGGAGGAGGACTCACTATCACTTCAAGTTGATCTAGATAGGGTTTAGAAATGGTCAAAGGATTGGCAAATGCAGTTTAATGCTGATAAATGTAAAGTTCTGAGGCTAGGTAATGATGATAGAGTTACAAGATACGAGCTAGATAAGAACATAAGAAGAACATAAGAACAAAGGCAACTGCAGAAGGCCTATTGGCCCATACGAGGCAGCTAATATTTATAACCACCCAATCCCACTCATATACTTGTCCAACCCGCGCTTGAAACAATCGAGGGACCCCACCTCCAGCACGTTACGCGGTAATTGGTTCCACAAATCAACAACCCTGTTACTGAACCAGTATTTACCCAAGTCTTTCCTAAATCTAAACTTATCCAATTTATACCCATTGTTTCGTGTTCTGTCTTGTGTTGATACTTTTATACCCTATTAATATCCCCTTTGTTATGTCCATTCACCCACTTGTAAACCTCTATCATGTCACCCCTAACTCTTCGCCTTTCCAGTGAATGCAACTTAAGCTTTGTTAATCTTTCTTCATATGAAAGATTTCTAATTTGGGGAATTAACTTAGTCATCCTACTTTGGACACGTTCAAGTGAATTTATATCCATTCTATAATATGGCGACAAAAACTGAACTGCATAATCTAAATGGGGCCTAACTAGAGCAAGATATAGCTTGAGAACCACACCAGGTGTCTTGCATTTACTGGAAAGGCGAAGAGTTAGGGGTGACATGATAGAGATTTACAAGTGGATGAATGGACATAACAGGGGATATTAATAGGGTATTAAAAATATCAACACAAGACAGAACACGAAACAATGGGTATAAATTTGATAAGTTTAGATTTAGGACAGACTTGGGTAAATACTGGTTCAGTAAGAGGGTTGTTGATTTGTGGAACCAATTGCCGCGTAACGTGGTGGATGTGGGGTCCCTCGATTGTTTCAAGCGCGGGTTGGACAAGTATATGAGTGTGATTGGGTGGTTATAAATAGGAGCTGCCTCGTATGGGCCAATAGGCCTTCTGCAGTTACCTTTGTTCTTATGTTCTTAAGTCTATGAGAGTGGGGACGAGAACAGGTTGACTAGTTTAGCAGTTACCAGGGAGGACGTAATTAAACAAATAGTTAAACTCAAACCAAGCAAATCCCCAGGGCCGGATGAAGTGTTTGCCAGGGTGCTTAAAGAACATAAGAACATAAGAACAAAGGCAACTGCAGAAGGCCTGTTGGCCTTTGACCATTTCAAACCCCTATCTAGATCAACTTGAAGTGATAGTGAGTCCTCCTCCGAATTAATTTCCCTACCGATTTTCGTATCATCGGCAAATTTGCAAATGTTGCTACTCAAACCTGAATCTAAATCATTTATATATATTATAAACAACAGAGGTCCCAGGACAGAGCCTTGAGGCACTCCACTTACAACATTTTCCCACTCTGACTTGATTCCATTTATACTAACTCTCTGTTTCCTTTGGTATAGCCATGCCCTAATCCAGCTTAATATAGCACCCCCAATACCATGAGACTCTATTTTTTTAATCAGTCTTTCATGTGGCACTGTATCAAAAGCTTTGCTAAAGTCAAGGTATACAACATCGCAATCCTTACCACTATCAACTGCCTCAACAATGCTAGAATAAAAAGATAACAAATTTGTTAAACATGAACGGCCATTTATAAAACCATGTTGCGACTCAATTATTAATTTATGTTTTTCAAGATGAAGACGAATTTTATTTGCTATTATAGATTCGAGTAACTTTCCCACAATAGACGTTAGGCTAATTGGTCGATAGTTAGACGCAAGTGATCTATCTCCTTTCTTAAAAACTGGTATCACATTAGCAACTTTCCAAAACTCTGGCACTCTGCCTGACTCTATTGATTTATTAAATATGGTTGACAGTGGGTCACAAAGCTCCTCTTTGCATTCTTTAAGCACCCTAGCAAACACTTCATCCGGCCCTGGGGATTTGTTTGGTTTGAGTTTTACTATTTGTTTAAGAACATCCTCCCTGGTAACTGCTAAACTCGTCAACCTGTCCTCGTCCCCACCCACATAGACTTGTTCGGCTGAAGGCATATTGTTAAGTTCCTCTTTAGTAAATACAGATACAAAATATTTATTAAAAATACTACTCATCTCTTCATCACTATCTGTTATTTGACCTGTCTCAGTTTTTAATGGACCTATCCTTTCCCTAGTCTTGGTACGATATAACTGAAAAAAACCTTTAGGATTTGTCTTTGCTTGCCCTGCTATGCGAACTTCATAGTTTCTTTTTGCTTTCCTTATCTCTTTTTTAACATTTCTAACCAGTTGTACGAATTCCTGTTCTAAAGTGACCTCCCCATTTTTAATCCTTTTGTACCAAGCTCTCTTTTTACCTATAAGGTTCTTCAAATTCTTTGTTATCCACTTTGGGTCATTAGTATTCGATCTATTCAATTTGTATGGTATACTACGTTCCTGTGCTTTGTTTAGAATATTCTTAAATAAGTTATATATTGAATCCACATCGAAATCCCCATTTAAGTCACCTATCGCTGGGTTCATGTCTCGCTCCAAGACCGGCCCCCACCCCATACCCAAGACTTTCCAATCAATTTGACCCAAAAAATTTCTTAGGCTATTAAAATCAGCTTTTCGAAAATCTGGCACTTTAACAGAATTTTCTCCTACTGGTCTATTCCATTCTATGCTAAATCTGATTTCTTTGTGATCACTGCTCCCTAGCTCACTCCCTATTTCGATGTCATTAATTTGCGTTTCCCTGTTAGTTAACACTAAATCTAAAATATTATTTTCCCGTGTTGGTTCCTTAATGTGTTGCGTAAGAAAGCAATCGTCAATTAATTCTAGAAAATCTTCTGCTTCACTATTCCCTGTTTTGTTCAACCAGTTTATTGCGCTAAAATTAAAGTCACCCATGACATAAATACTGTTAGATCTAGATGCTCTAGATATTTCATCCCATAGATGCTTTGCTTCCATTCTGTCTAAATTTGGTGGCCTATATATTACTCCTATTATAATATTATTAGCTTTTTCGTTTAATTCAATCCAAATAGTTTCTGTGTGTGGCTCTGTTTTGATTCCCTCTTTGAGACTACATTTCAAATTGTCCCTAACATATATGGCTACTCCACCTCCTCGTCTAATATATCTATCTGTGTGAAATAGTTTAAATCCATATATTTGATATTCAGCTAATAGTTCTCTATTTTCTACATTCATCCACGTTTCGGTAAGTGCAATAATATCTATTCTTTCTGTGCAGACAAGAGCATTTAATTCGTTAATTTTATTTCTTAGACTTCTACTGTTAGTGTAATATACCCTAAGTGAATTGTTATTTTGCGGACCTTCTCTTTCCCTGATCGTTTTGCCAATTCCTTTCTCCCACAAACACATACTTTTATTACCTCCTTCCTCCAAATCAATTCCCATACCTCTATCTACTAACAGTTTAAACCCAAACAAACACCTCTAACCACTTCTTCTAACGAATTCGCAACAGCAACAACCCCAGCTCTCGATAGATGCACCCCATCACGAGCATACATTTCATTTCTTCCATAGAAGTGTTCCCAGTTGTCTATGAAAGATATTGCATTTGATTTGCAATATCTTTCTAGCCGGCATTTGACACCAAGTGCCCTCGATATCCATTCATTTCCCACTCCCTTTCTTGGAAGAATGCCACATATGATCGGGATTCCTCCCTTGCTCCTAACTAACTCTATGGCTGTTTTATACCTCTGAATCAGTTCCTCACTCCTAACTCGACCAACATCATTTCCTCCCACGCTAATGCAAATAATGGGATTGTTCCCATTACCAGCCATAATATCATTCATGTTGTTTATAATATCACCAATGCCAGCTCCGGGATAGCAAACCCTTAACCTGTTCCCCCTATCTCTAGCACAAAACGTTCTATCCAAATACCTTATCTGGGAATCTCCCACAACTTAGGAGATTCCCATGTTTGCTTAGGTACTTCCTTTACTTTCTGAGGGGCCTGCGCTTCCTTTCTCTTCGTTGCTTTCCCTTTTGCGCGATCCACAGTCTCTCCACAGCACTCGTCCTCCAAAACGTCAAATGAATTAGAAGTTGCTATGGCGTTTGAAGGCGGCTTTATCAAAGTCTTCTTAAGGCCCCTGTCTTTCACAACTCTCCAAGACGAGGTCCCTTTACTACTGGTCTCCTCCTTCGTTACTTCTCGTTGTTCTTTCAGCTGACGCACCTCCTCCCGCAGAGAGTCCAACTCTGTCCTCAGGGCTCCCACTAGAGTCACCAGGTCCTTAACTACAACTTCCATATTGCAATGATAATATAACAACACTCAGGAGCTCCGGTTAACACAACCTCTGACTGTGACTTCACCTGACTGACTGAGGAGCAAAGAGGAGTGAGTGCAAAGAGGAGCAAAGAGGAGCTTTCAGAGCCACTGTCTACCATATTTAATTAATCAATAGAGTTAGGCAGAGTGCCAGAGTCATGGAAGGTAGCTAATGTGATACTAATTTTTAAGAAAGGAGATAGATCACTTGCGTCAAACTATCGACCAATTAGCCTAACGTCTATTGTGGGAAAGTTACTTGAAACGATAATTGCAAATAAAATTCGTCATCTTGAAAAACACAAATTAATAAATGAGTCGCAACATGGTTTCACAAATGGCCGTTCATGTTTAACAAATTTGTTATCTTTTTATTCCAGCATAGTTGAGGCAGTTGATAGTGGTAAAGATTGTGATGTTGTGTACCTTGACTTTAGCAAAGCTTTTGATGCAGTGCCACATGAACGACTGATTAAAAAAATAGAAGCTCATGGTATTGGTACAAAAGGATTAAAAATGGGGAGGTCACTTTAGAACAGGAATTCGTACAACTGGTTAGAAATGTTAAAAAAGAGATAAGGAAAGCAAAAAGAAACTATGAAGTTCGCATAGCAGGGCAAGCAAAGACAAATCCTAAAGGGTTTTTTCAGTTATATCGTACTAAGACTAGGGAAAGGATAGGTCCATTAAAAACTGAGACAGGTCAAATAACAGATAGTGATGAAGAGATGAGTAGTATTTTTAATAAATATTTTGTATCTGTATTTACTAAAGAGGAACTTAACAATATGCCTTCAGCCGAACAAGTCTATGTGGGTGGGGACGAGGACAGGTTGACGAGTTTAGCAGTTACCAGGGAGGATGTTCTTAAACAAATAGTAAAACTCAAACCAAACAAATCCCCAGGGCCGGATGAAGTGTTTGCCAGGGTGCTTAAAGAATGCAAAGAGGAGCTTTGTGACCCACTGTCAACCATATTTAATAAATCAATAGAGTCAGGCAGAGTGCCAGAGTTTTGGAAAGTTGCTAATGTGATACCAGTTTTTAAGAAAGGAGATAGATCACTTGCGTCTAACTATCGACCAATTAGCCTAACGTCTATTGTGGGAAAGTTACTCGAATCTATAATAGAAAATAAAATTCGTCTTCATCTTGAAAAACATAAATTAATAATTGAGTCGCAACATGGTTTTATAAATGGCCGTTCATGTTTAACAAATTTGTTATCTTTTTATTCTAGCATTGTTGAGGCAGTTGATAGTGGTAAGGATTGCGATGTTGTATACCTTGACTTTAGCAAAGCTTTTGATACAGTGCCACATGAAAGACTGATTAAAAAAATAGAGTCTCATGGTATTGGGGGTGCTATATTAAGCTGGATTAGGGCATGGCTATACCAAAGGAAACAGAGAGTTAGTATAAATGGAATCAAGTCAGAGTGGGAAAATGTTGTAAGTGGAGTGCCTCAAGGCTCTGTCCTGGGACCTCTGTTGTTTATAATATATATAAATGATTTAGATTCAGGTTTGAGTAGCAACATTTGCAAATTTACCGATGATACGAAAATCGGTAGGGAAATTAATTCGGAGGAGGACTCACTATCACTTCAAGTTGATCTAGATAGGGTTTTGAAATGGTCAAAGGATTGGCAGATGCAGTTTAATGCTGATAAATGTAAAGTTCTGAGGTTAGGTAATGATGATAGAGTTACAAGATACGAGCTAGATGGTGTTGTGATTGCGAAGTCGGATTGCGAAAGGGATCTGGGAGTTATGATTAGTAAGAATTTAAAACAAAAGGATCAATGCATAAATGTTCGTAATAAGGCAAATCGGACACTTGGATTTATTAATCGCAGCGTTAGTAACAAGACACCTGGTGTGGTTCTCAAGCTATATCTTGCTCTAGTTAGGCCCCATTTAGATTATGCAGTTCAGTTTTGGTCGCCATATTATAGAATGGATATAAATTCACTTGAACGTGTCCAGCGTAGGATGACTAAGTTAATTCCCCAAATTAGAAATCTTTCATATGAAGAAAGATTAACAAAGCTTAAGTTGCATTCACTGGAAAGGCGAAGAGTTAGGGGTGACATGATAGAGGTTTACAAGTGGATGAATGGACATAACAAGGGGGATATTAATAGGGTATTAAAAGTATCAACACAGGACAGAACACGAAACAATGGGTATAAATTGGATAAGTTTAGATTTAGGAAAGACTTGGGTAAATACTGGTTCAGTAACAGGGTTGTTGATTTGTGGAACCAATTGCCGCGTAACGTGGTGGAGGTGGGGTCCCTCGATTGTTTCAAGCGCGGATTGGACAAGTATATGAGTGGGATTGGGTGGTTATAGAATAGGAGCTGCCTCGAATGGGCCAATAGGCCTTCTGCAGTTACCTTTGTTCTTATGTTCTTATTTATTAATCGAAGCGTTAGTAACAAGACACCTGGTGGTGTTCTTCAGCTATATCTTGCTAAATGGTTAGGCCCCATTTAGATTATGCAGTTCAGTTTTGGTCGCCATACTATAGAATGGATATAAATTCACTTGAATGTGTCCAGCGTAGGATGACTAAGTTAATTCCCCAAATTAGAAACCTTTCATATGAAGAAAGATTAACAAATCTTAAATTGCATTCACTGTTAAGGCGAAGAGTTAGGGGTGACTTGACAGAGTTTTACAAGTGGATGAATGTACATAACAATGCATGAACATTGAAGGATATTAATAGGGTATTAAAAGTATCAACACAAGACAAAACACGAAACATTGGGTATAAATTGTATAAGTTTAAATTTAGGAAAGACTTGGGTAAATACTGATTCGGTAACAAGGTTGTTGATTTGTGGAGCCAATTACCGCATAACGTGGTTGAGGTGGGGTCCCTCGATTGTTTCAAGTGTGGGTTGGACATGTATATGAGTGGGATTGGGTGGTTATAAATAGGAGTTGCCTCGTATGAGCCAATAGGCCTTCTGCAGTTGGCATTCTTCTTATGTTTTTATCAACACAAGACAGAACACGAAACAATGGGTATAAATTGGGTAAGTTTAGATTTAGGAAAGACCTGGGTAAATACTAGTTCGGTAACAGGGTTTTTGATTGGGGTGAATTACCCCAGAGTATTTGACAGGGGTCAAATACCCTGTTCCTAGTTCGGTAACAGGGTACTTGACTTGTAGAATTAATTACCGCGTAACATAATATAAGTAGGATCCCTTGAAACGTAGGTTAGACAAACATATGAACGAGATTGTATGTATAGGTGCTGCCATGTATGGGCCAATAGTTACTTTCAGTGAGGCGTGAGAGTTCACGCCTCACTCTCCAGGCATCTCACACCATCTCCTGGCACGACCTATATATTAACTTGCAGGGAAGAGAACTGATCAAATATTTACTTTGTGTTGGAACACCTCTTACTCTGTCGTAGTTAACCTTCCGAGACAATGGGTACATATTCTGAAGCTGATTATTTCCCTATTCTTCGATGGAGATTAGACAACATAAAGACCGTCTCTGAAGAGTTTTCGGCGGACCAAATTTTAGAATTTATGGAGAGGTCAGAATACAAACTCATTGTTTTGTATAATTACAACATGTTTCTCGCTACCAGATTTCAGCTTGGACTTTGGTGCGCATTAACTCTTTCCGTGCGTAAGCCGTCGGTCAGGATGACGGGGCAATGGGAAAATGTCCTTTCAAAAATTACTGACCTTGCAGTAAGTTATAAAATATCACATGCAAATAGCATAAATTCACATACACTCGAATTATTGGAACGGACTACCTTGAAACCTTGGATACTTAGAATATTTAGAGACCCGGAATTTTGCCCTAATCCGTACCTGCGACTGAAAATGATTGGGTTAATCACTATTTGGCCAAAGAATTTCTTGCAGGATGCCACCTCGGGAATGCAAGCAGCTGCAGGGCTGTTGATTAATAGTAAATATATGGATCCCGAACAGCATACGATTCATTATTTTTCAAGTGTTACAGGGATGTTAAAGAGCCTTGAAGAATATGGCCATCTTGCTGCTATTGGTGCTGCAGCTGATGACCAAGTAAAGATAATTACTGTTGGACCAGAAGTATCCTTACTCTACAATCTAATGAAGGTCTTAAGGCAAATGGCAGAGACTATTCTAAATAGAAACGATTCGTATGGTTTATATATGACCAACATATTGCTCCGTTCGTATGTATGTTTGTTGGTGGATTTACGGACCACCAAAAAGGCTTATACAGCTCCTGGCCTGGCTAAATTCGCTGCAGATTTCTTGGTCACGCTCACTGTTTCAGTTTTTACAATTGGCTCGAAGTTTCAAGATACGTTTGGAGGCACGTACAGGAATCTCGTGAGTCAATTAAATAATATTTATGAAGAAATATCAAAAGATAAAGTATATAGATCAGTTTATCAGGTTCTGCGACTTAACCACGCACAGCATCTGTCTTCCCTTAGCAAGAAGGGAGCAGATTCCGACTGTTTCTTCCATCATTTCCTAGCACCATTTCAGGAATCATCGGAGGAGGCCCCGGAGGAGTTCAGAGACAGCGTGACGCAGGAGGTGATGCAGTCACCGGTACTGCTGCACTCGTCCAAGATGGTGGTAGACGAGTCGACGCTGCTCCGCCTGCTGCTGGAGTCCCCCTCCGACCCCTTCACCCGGCGCCCTCTAGACCCTGGCTCCTACAGTCGCCTTCCCCAACTCAGAGCGGCCATTCTTGCATGGATGAAGGGCTAGGCCTCTGCAAGAAATTTTTCAGTTCTATTTTTTTAATACTCAACTTTGTCACTTAAATTTTAATGTAATTTTTGTGTAATGTGTCTTTTTGTGAAGTTACACAAGTTTTTGTGTAATTTTCTTGTAATAAAATAAATGAAAGCAACAATTTAATTACAGCAATTTATTCTCATCTCATTTATTCTCTCATCCTATCACAAATATTTGAAAAAGTAATGCACACAGCTGAACTATCTAATAAGTTCAAGTATGTTTATTAAGTCTAAATACTAAAGGGATAGAGTAGCTATTACCCTCCTCTACTTAGTGTTCCACACGGGGCGCAATCCAGTGATTGTCCAATCAATGCTAAGGGGAATTCATTGTTTCGTGTTCTGTCTTGTGTTGCCACTTTTAACACCCTATTAATATCCCCTTTGTTATGTCCATTCATCAACTTGTAAACCTCTATCATGTCACACCTAACTCTTCGCCTTTCCAGTGAATGCAATTTAAGCTTTGCTAATCTTTCTTCATATGAAAGATTTCTAATTTGGGGAATTAACTTAGTCATCCTACGCTGGACTCGTTCAAGAGAATTTATATCCATTCTATGGTATGGCGACCAAAACTGAACTGCAATAATCTAAACCAGAGCAAGATATAGCTGAAGAACACCACCAGGTGTCTTGTTACTAACGCTTCGATTAATAAATCCCAGTGTCCTATTTGCCTTCTTACGAACATTCATGCATTGATCCTTTTGTTTTAAATTCTTACTAATCATAACTCCTAGATCCCTTTCGCAATCTCAACACCATCAAGCTCGTATCTTGTAACTATCATCATTACCTAGCCTCAGAACTTTACATTTATCAGCATTAAACTGCATCTGCCAATCTTTTGACCATTTCAAAACCCTATTTAGATCAACTTGAACTAAATTAAACAACTTAATTAAACACAAGACATGAAGAAGATTCAGCAGTATGCCACCAGACTCGTCCCGGAACTGAGAGGTATGAGATACGAGGAAAGACTAAGGGAGCTCAACCTTACGTCCCTGGAAAACAAAAGAGTAAGGGGAGACATGATATCTACCTACAAAATTCTTAGGGGAAATTGACAAAGATAAACTCGTCAGCATGGGTGTAACACGAACAAAAAGACACAGGTGGAAACTGAGTACCCAAATGAGCCACAGAGACATTAGATTTTTTTCAGCGTCAGAGTAGTTAGCAAATGAAATGCATTAGGCAGTGATGTGGTGGAGGCTGACTCCACAATTTCAAATGTGGATTTGATAGAGCCCAGCAGGTTCAGAATTCTGTACACCAGTTGATTGACAGTTGAGAGGCGGGACCAATGAGCACAACTAGGTGAATAGTGAATACAAATCACAGAACTGTTACGGACCTGAGTCCAGCGTCGTAGCACGGAGCAGTGACGACAACGCCATCTGTGAGTCTGCTCCTGAAACCCCCTCCAAATGGACAACGCCATCTAGTGAGGACGGGATATACCGGCCACAGGGGCTGGATTCCCGTCTTAATCAGCTCGTAACGTAGCTGCTGCTGACCTCTGGTGAGGTGGCGCTTAGACAGCAACGCCATCTATGGAGTGGATAGGTGGACACAAACGTTCACCTATTCCCTAGTTCCTAGTGAGGTTCCCTAGTTCCAGTACTTATGACGTCTGATTACAGAGTAGACCTGGGACTGCTGTAATGGACACGATGGATCAGCCTACCCAAACTCTCCACGAGTTTGCTGAAGAAGCTGTGAGTCACCCCCGGACGAACACTGCTGAGGGTGTTAATCTACCTGTGACGTGGCAGTATCAGGAATCGCCTTATCCGGGGCTGGCTGGTGGAAGAGACTAGCCACTGTGGTGCTGAGAGGAGAGTGATCAGCGGAATCACACGAGGCTCCTGCCTAGGTCTCGCAACCCTAGTATCGGTCGTGGAGTGGCCTACACAGCGGACCTGATCGGAACCTGCCAGCTACACGCTGGATTGTGGTTGAAGGCCTCCACGACGGAGCACCCAGTGGGACTGTGATTTGGCTGGCCTGTGGCCAGGGTAGATTCGCCGAGAGAATCAAAGAGGATTCATTGTGGGCCAAAGAAGAGAACCTGCTCATCGTGAGCACCGTGGAGCATCCTGAGTCTTCAGAAGAAGACAAGTCATTGTACATTTGTGTATTTATAACCCCCGTGTGACTTTATATATTTATTTATGGTGGTGGTGATTATATATATAAATCCGAGCATTTGCATCCCTTCCCCTTTAATTTAACTTGCGTTACGGAACACATCCCTTGAAAGCCTCTACTAGCTTGGGGCCGGATTCCCAAATTCTAATAACACCAGAAAAGAACCCGGTTACGCCCCAGTAGGGCCGTAACAAGAACAAGAATCACATTTTACATTGTATGTTAATATAGTGAAAAGAGTATGTAAGTGTATAATCATACCATCCCATCCAAACAATTTTATATGGTACACTCCTTATTTCTATAGTTATCAATAAGTTGACATTCTTGTACGAATGATCTAAAGTGTAGCGATATACTACATAATTTACAAACCTTATCTATTTCACTGACATCAACACCGACATAATTGCACGACATATTTGTATCCTACTCTTAATCTCATGTAAATAGATTCTTTCCAAGTAGACTTTCCTCTAGTGAAGTATTTATTATTGTATAATGCTTGAGTGTGTTAATGCTGTACACAATTGCCGTTCTCTTAACTTTTTCTTCATCCTTTAGGATGATCTTGATTCTTGTCTTTAGTTGTTTCAAAGTTTTCTGACATACATGGACAAGACTTTTTTCCGAGGCTCTCTTCGCTATCTCAACAATGCCTCACTCAACAATATTCCCATATGTAAAGGTATCTACGTGAATCTTACTTTATAACCATTTTTTTTCTAATATCTTAACATTCGCTCTACACTTGATCACAGTATTCTGATATACTGGTAATCTGTATATTTAGTGAGCACTGAGTGCTGGGTCCTCATACCCCAGCTTCTTTTCATACCCCAGCTTCTCCTCATACCACAGTTTCTTGCCCTCATACTACAGATTCTTTTCCTCATACTACAACTTCTTCTCCTCATACCCCAGCTTCTCATCATACCCCAGTTTCTTGCTTCTTGTCCTCCAAGAAGCGTGTCCAATTTGGTACGTGTCCAATTTCTTGAACACGTACCCCAATTTCTTGTCTTCATACCCCAAATTCTAGTTCTCATACCCCAATTTCTTGTCCTCATACCCTAATTTCTAGTCTTCATACCCCAATTTCTTGTCCTCATACCCAAATTTCTTGTCCTCATACCCCAATTTTGTGTCATCATTCCCCATTTTTTTGTCCTCATACCGGGATATTAGGCCAGGGAGCTGGGATATTAGACCAAGGAGCTGGGATATTAGGCCAAGGAGTTGGGACATTAGGACTAGGAGCTGGGATAAGACAAGAAAATGATCTACCATTAATGAAGTCTTCACGACAGAGGTTCGGATATTTTCTTGCCATCTGGATATTACGACGTTCATTAGTTTTCCTGGATTTTGTACGACGTTAATCATCTTCAAACTTACCAAAAAGGAACTTCTCAACTTTTGATCTTACACTTCCTTTCTTAGAAGTTAAATTGCTTCTCCATTTTTTCACGAATTATCGTATCGTTCATTTCTCTACCTTTCAAGGGTGAAAGGTTTACCTTTCAAAGATTTCAAGGGTGAAATCAAGGGAGATTTCACCCTTGAACGTATTATTCCATAACTTTTCGATGCCCTGAAACGACTCTCGGTAATGTTACCATTTCCCGCCAAAATATTGTGATCCGACAATACTTTTCCCACCAAACCGACGTTCAAAATTTTACCGCGCCTTTTTTGTTGTGTTATTGTGTTGTTGACGGTAGTTTCTCTTTGTGGAAATGACTCACTCTCATTGGACTACCTTCACCAAGCGAACCACCAATACTTTCACTAATTGCTAAAAAGCAATATAACACTGCTGTCGAAATTTTGAGATTCAAAACCATTAATTTTGCCTTCTCTTTCATCCCAAACACCTCATAAATCATTCAGCTTTTTATATATATATATATATATATATATATATATATATATATATATATATATATATATATATATATATATATATATATATATATATATATATATATATATTATTTTATACTAAAAACAATAGAAAATAAATATAATTATCACAAGTCTAGTTAATATGATATTCCAAGAATAGTGGTCCCATTGGCATCATCTGAAGTGGTACCTTGTGTCAATCTCGACCCAACCATGTTGGGTATACACCTCACAGGAATCAGGGTGCAAAGTTGTGTGAGCTTAACCCCCGAATTTCTTGCTTCCAACCTCGAGCAGACAGACATTCTAATTAATATATATTAATCATTAGAATTTTTGCCGATATATTTTTCAACATAGGTCTCTCATGTATTAATTTAATGCTCTGGTCACAAGCAATTCATAGAATCAACAAATTACATGTTGAAAATAATTATTCATGTAAAATGTATGTTCTCTTATGAATATAAATCATTTAATTAATATGTGCTTGCATCAACACACTACTCTCGTCTGATATGTGCTTGTATCAACACACTACTACTCTTGCCTGATATGTGCTTGCATCAACACACTACTCTCGTCTGATATGTGCTTGTATCAACACACTACTCTCACCTGATATGTGCTTGCATCAACATCAACGGAAGTTAGTTTTTGCAAGCACTAATATGAAAGACATGGTCGTACAGGTATAAGTGATCAGTGTCATGTGTTGATGAGCTGACTGTTATTATGGTAAGACTGTGTTAATTGCTTCCAGTTTACACACAACACCTCGCAAAACTCAGAACGTAAATTGTTTTGCATATTGTGAGGGTTGGTCACGATGTAAAGTTAATTGTTCACGAACGTGTGTGTGCGCGTGTGTGTGTGTATGTGTGCGTGTACTCACCTAATTGTGCTTGCGGGGGTTGAGCTCTAGCTCTTTGGTCTCGCCTCTCAACCGTCAATCAATAGGTGCACAGGTTCCTGAGCCTACTGGGCTCTATCATATCTACATATCTATGGAGTCAGCCTCCACCACAACACTTCCTGTCAACCACTCTGACACTAAAAAAGTTCTTTCTAACAACGTGTGGCTCATTTGGGCACTCAGTTTCCACCTGTGTCCCTTAGTGCGTGTGCCCCTTGAGTTAAATAGCCTGTCTTTATCTACCCTATCAATTCCCTTGAGAATCTTGAAGGTGGTGATCATGTCCCCCCTAACTCTTCTGTCTTCCAACGAAGTGAGGTTTAATTCCCGTAGTCTCTCCTCGTAGCTCATACCATACTATTGTCCCTTTGGTCTCCTGTCACCTTGCTCGTGTTGAAATTTCCATTACACTTGCTCGTGTTGAACTCCAGTAGCTATTTCTCTGACCATCTCTGCAGCTTGTTCAAGTCCTCTTGGAGTATCCTACAATCCTCATCTGTCATCTATCACAACTCATAACTGGGCTCTCTCTCTTATCTAGATTTGAAACTGTGTATGGAGTCAGCCTCCACCACATCACTGCCTAATGCATTCAATTTGTTAACTACTCTGACACTGAAAAAATAATTCCTAATGTCTCTGTGGCTCATTTGGGTACTCAGTTTCTACTTGTGTCCCCTTGTTCGTGATCCATGCTAAATAGTTTGTCTTTGTTCATCCTGTAATGCCTCGGATAATTTTGAAGATGGCGATTATGTCTCCCCTAACTCTTCTGTCTTCCTTGGATGTGAGGTTTAATTCCCGTAGCCTTTCCTCGTAACCTCTGGGTCTACTATGCTGGTATACCTCTGACTCTTCTCTTCTCTTATGTTTAATTAGGTATGGACTCTAGGATTGCTCTGATATAAGAGGTATACAAGGTCCTGAATGATTCACTACACAAGTTTCTAAAGGCAGTTCTAATGTTGGCCAATCTAGTATATGACGCTGATGATATCCTTTTCATGTGAGACTCTGTAGACAGGTTCGGTGTGATATCAACTTCTCAGATTATTTGATTCTTGCCGGTTTTCACCTCCCGGGTGGTACCTTATGTTCAGCCTCCTGCTCCCTTCACCTAGTTTTATTACTTTATACTCACTTGAGTTAAACGTTAGTAGCCATTTGTTGTACCATTCCTTCAGTTTGTCCAGGTCGTTCTATAGTCTCTGTATATCTTACTCAGTCTTGTTTTTTCTCCTTTTTGCATCATCAGCAAACATTGAGACAAATGAGTCTATACCTCTGGAAGATCGTTTACATATATTAGAAACAGGATGGGTTCAGGTACAGAGCCTTGTGGGATTCCGCTGGCGACATCTCGCCACTCTGATGTCTCTCCCCCCCCCCCCCCCTCACAGTTACTCACTGTTTCCTGTTGCTTAGATACACCCTTATCCACCTTACCTTACCTTTAACTCCTGCATGTTTCGCCAGTCACCGCGAGCTAATGGTATGTACAGTAGTCAGAAATGCATCCCCCCCCCCCCCCCAGGCCATTTGGAAAGGGCATGGGCCAGTAGCTAGAAATGCCCGGACCCATGGCGGGACCATGGATCGGGGCACTAGGAGGAGTAATGGTTATTTCCAAATTCTTGGACAAGGATCGATTTAATGGCTAGACTGGGCCGGAACCCAGAGAAGCCGCGGGTACCGTCTGGACCCCGCGGGACGCGTGTGATAACTTTTGTAACACCCTTTCATGGGGTCCTGTGTTAAAGGCTTTCTGACAGTCCAAGAAAATGCAGTCCTCTCGCCCTTCTCTTGTCTAATTTTTGTCGCCTGGTCATAAAATTTTATTAAGCCACGATTTACCATCCTTGAATCCATGCTGGTGGTATTACAAATTCCTCCATGGTTGCTAGTTTACTGCCTCCTCTCTGCGTACAGGGACCTCTCCTTGCTCTATTGTGAAGACCTCCTGGCCTTCACAATACCCCCTCCTGAAGTGCGTGCGCACGAGTGCTTCGTGATGGAGTAGGGACTACTCGTGAGGGAGTTGGGACTGCTTCACTATAATCCTGCAAGAATTATACAAATGTTTTTTGTGGAAAACAAATTTGGACGAAAGAAACTCTACAATACCAATATAATTATATGAACAATATGATAAAAATGATATGTAACTTAATAAACAAAAGTTTAGATGGCTAATAACGAAGATACAATTACCAAGCCAGGTATTTGTTTCTAATATCCGTACATAAATGTTACCTACTCGCACTACAAACTCCAGACCTGGACATGTTCCTAGTATCCCAGATGGCTGGCGTAGGTCAGGGGAACCTTAACCGAAAGGTCACAGAGTGTACCAGCATAAAGCCAGGTCAGCCTTGGTAATCCTGGAGAGAAAATATCTTCTGTCAGCCGTATCAATTAGGCTGTAACGATGCCATCATTTTTGATCCCGCAGCTCCCCTTGACGGCTGCTTCAGACCTTGTAAGTCTTAAGACACTAAAAATAACTTTCCGTAAAGTCTTAATAAAGGAGCTATATACAGAGTGCCAAATGACCTTCTCTCACTAACCTTTCTTCCCCTCTACCCTCCCTCTCCACCCTCTAACCTCTCCCCCGTCTAACCTCTCTCTCCCTCTAACCTCTCTCCCCTCTAACATCTCTTCCCCTCTAACATCTCTTCCCCTCTAACTTTTCCCCCTCACTTTCCCTCTTTTCCCCTTTTGTCTTAACACTTCACGGCTGCACACTCTACATAACGTACATCATGCTCGCCTCAGATACAAGTAATACTTACGAATAACCACTCCTAGAGACCCCACTCTATGGTTAAACCATGATTAGATATCACATTAAACCGCATTAAATTAAATAATTCATTTTATTCATCCAAGTGAACCACAACAACTCAGTGAGTAAGTCAGCCTGAAACTCAGCGTCGTGGGGCAGACGGCTCGGGCACAGATGGAACCACAGTGATGGTCGTCCCCAGATGGAACCACAGTGTTGGTCGTCGGCAGATGGAACCACAGTGTGGGTCGTCCCCAGATGGAACCACAGTGTGGGTCGTCCCCAGATGGAACCAAACACACGAGACAGCTGTGTATGTCTTCCGCCAGAAACTTAAAAAACCACCTATAATAATGAAAGTAGAAATAAGAAAGATCGGATACAACGAGATCTTGTTCTCCTGCCTTAACTACTACACTTAGGTAATTACACTTACATAATTACACACTGCCGCTCCAGCAGAATTAATGAGCCTAGCTGCTCAGAAATTACAATTACTGCCCGATGAACTTTCCCCTCCCGAAAAAAAAACCCTGTCAGGTGGACTGAAAAGCCTCTGGCCAGGCCGACCTGGCGGTGGATAATTAGGAAATGAAAAAACCAGGTAGAGACTGAGCTCCCAGACCAGAGGACCTGACACTATATAGTGGTTATGATAGTCACAGCCCTCGTGTGACACCACCTCGTCCCTCGTGGTGGGGACGACGTTCAGATGGAACGTGGCCAGAATGGAAAGGCGACGAATTCTGAGATTTGCTTGATTGGGTATACTGGTTGGGTAGCGGGTTTGGGTATTTATGGAACCAATTACCCTGTAATTGGTGGAGGTTGGGTCCCTTTATGGAGGGGTTCGCCCAGGTGAACCCCTCTGGTTCACTTTCTCCTACTTCCTAGCACCGGGTGCACTTGTGGCCACCAATATTCTGGTATTCTCTTGTTCCTTACCTTATATCTGTATATGGAGGTGGCTTTTACCACTTATGCTTCCCGCTCATTCGGTTTATGACCCCGTAGTGTATACTGGACTTGGGTACTGTATACTGGACTTGGGTACTGTATACTGGACTTCGGCACTGTATACTGGACTTGGGTACTGCATACTGGACTTCGGCACTGTATACTGGACTTGGGTATTGTATACTGGACGCCTCTCAGCCTGTAATCCACTGCTGTACTCGTTCCTGAACCCTAATGAACAGCTTTGAAATCTATAGGAATAGCAGGACGTTATTGAATGTAATTTACTTGGAACTGTAGAGAGATCTTCATCGAGGCTGGGATTAGTTTGGTAACTATTATGAAGAAGCTGGTTCTAACTAAGATATAAAAGAGCAAAGGGAGGGGGAGACATGATCGAGACAAATATTATTTAGTGAAAATGGTGGAATTATTTTAAATGAATAACAATGCATATTTATTTAAATGAATAAACTTCCAGAAGAAGTTGGAAATTTGAAGATTGTTGGAAAAAGGAATGGAATACACATGGAAATGGAAGCAAACTCCAATGACAATTTTGAAATTGTCCAACATGATAAGAGACTTTGATGCGAAGTCATTGTATTAGAAGCAGTCCGCGGGAAATGCGGCATTTATGAGCTTAAGCCCTATCCTATATGCACAAGTATGTGCATGCACGCACACATTTGAGAAAGAGCAAAGCTCAACCCCCGCAAACACAACTAGTTGAATGCACACACACACACACACGAAAAAGCCGGTGGCCGAGCGGACAGCACGCTGTGCACGTGATCCTGTGGTTCCGGGTTAGATCCCGGGCGCCGGCGAGAAACGATGGGCAGAGTTTCCTTTCACCCTATGCCCCTGTTACCTTGCAGTAAATAGGTACCTGGGAGTTAGTCAGCTGTCACGGGCTGCTTCCTGGGGTGTGGTGTGAAAAAAATAGTAGTAGTAGAAACAGTTGATTGACAGTTGAGAGGCGGGCCAAAAGAGCAGAGCTCAACCCCCGCAAGCACAACTAGGTGAATACACACACGCGCACACATACTCACACACAGACAAACACACACACTCACACACAGACACACAAAATAATAGATGCACAAATAAATCAGCTAGAAAGGCAGGGTCCAAGAGCTAACAGCTCGATTCTGCAGGCACAAATAGTAAATACACCATCGGTAAACATTTAAGGCTGAATGGGTTCTCGCCGGTGTGAGTTCTTGGCCGCGGACACCGTCTGGAAGGTGTGGGCAAGAGTCCAGGAGACACCAAACACGGGTGCCAGACGTGGCACTTCCTGACCTCCCTGGCTGGGTGCCACACACCAGACAACGGCCAGATGGCCCATCCTAGCCTGCCTAGCTGGTCGCCACACCAGACAGAGGCCAGATGGTACATCCTGGCCTCCCTGGCCGCTGTCACCACACAGGACACGGACGCTAACCAGGACGGGACCAAAGACCAGCTGTCGTAGGGATGTTTTGCGATGGTTGCAGAAGATTAAGTTTGTTAAAGAGAGAGTCTTGGGGGGTTTTGCGGCCCACCACATTGGTAAAGTTGCTTAACGATCAAAGTTGTTGTGTCTGCACCGGGGCGGAGATGTTTAGTAAGAACACCTTTGATGGAATGTTGCTGGCTGGGGGACGAGGAGGAGGAGGCACACCCCGGGGGTGGAGAGTCCCGTGGTGAAGAGAGCCCCCCCTGGGTAAGAAAGCCCCCTTGTAAATGTTGTAAATTGTGAGACTTACCCAACACCCGACAGCACTCGGAGGTCATATATTATACTCTATATATGACCACCGAGTCATATATAGAGTATATGAATACATATATATTCAATATTTTCCCACAGGGAAACAATAAATAGGAGAACAATTGACATGTCAAACATCTTAAAGTTCTAAAATACACAATTTCCAGCAAACATAAATCAGAAAGACATAAATGGAAGGAGTGTAAGTACTCAATATAAGTGAAAGAAGTCACGTTGATAAATATCAAGTTATTATAATATATATCGGCACTAGATCAAGAGTCTGGCGAATGAGGACTCATAAATATATAATTTTTCAACTTTTATTGAATGTATATTGATTATGGGCGCCTAGTTATTGGAGGTCGGCGGTGGTCGTAACGAGGTCATTCTCCTGGGCGACGGTGGTGACCCGGACCACATAGCGTGATTTAAATTGCTCTGAAGAAAAAAGCTGAATGATTTATGAGGTGTTTGGGATGAAAGAGAAGGCAAAATTAATGGTTTTGAATCTCAAAATTTCGACAGCAGTGTTATATTGCTTTTTAACAATTAGTGGAAGCTTTAGGTGGTTCGCTTGGTGAAGGTAGTCCAATGAGAGTGAGTCATTTCCACAGAGAGAAACTACCGTCAACAACACAATAACAACAAAAAAAGCGCGGTAAAATTTTGAACGTCTGTTTTGGCGGGAAAAGTATTGTCGGATCACAATATTTTGGCGGGAAATGGTGACATTACCGAGAGTCGTTTCAGGGCATCGAAAAGTTATGGAATAATACGTTCGAGGGTGAAATCTCCCTTTAGGGGGCGGGAGCGTAAGGTGACCATTTCTTTCACCAAGTAAAAAAAAAGAGAAAAATGAACGATACGATAATACGTGAAAAAATGGAGAAGCAATTTAACTTCTAAGAAAGGAAGTGTAAGATCGAAAGTTGAGAAGTTCCTTTTTGGCAAGTTTGAAGATGATTAACGTCGTACAAATCCAGGAAAACTAATGAACGTCGTAATATCCAGATGGCAAGAAGGTATTAGAACCTCTGTCGTGAAGACTTTATTAATGGTCGATCATTTTCTTGTCTTATCCCAGTTCCTTGTCCTAATATCCCAGTTCCTTGTCCTAATATCCCAGTTCCTTGGCCTAATATCCCAGCTTAGGATTAGCTCCTTATCCTAATGTGCCAGCTCTTGTATGAGAAACTGGGGTATGAGGACAAAAAATTGGGGAATGAAGACAAGAAATTGGGGTATGAGGACAAGAAATTGGGATATGAAAACACAAAATTGGGGTATGAGGACAAAATAATGGGGTATTAGGACAAGAAGCTGTGGTATGAGGAGAAGAAGCTGTAGTATGAGAGCAAGAAGCTGGGGTATGATGAAAAGATGGGGAATGAGGACAAGAAGCTGGGGTATGAGGACCCAGCACTCAGTGTTCACTAAATATACAGATTATACAGAATACTGTGATCGAGTGTAGAGCGAATGTTAATATATTAGAAAAAATGGTTATAAAGTAAAATTCACGTAGATACCTTTACATGTGGGAATATGTTGAGTGAGGCATTGTTGAGACAGCGAAGAGAGCCTCGGAAAAAACTCTTGTCGATGTAAGTCAGAAAACTTTGAAACTTAAGACAAGAATCAACTTCACTTATGGTAGAGGAAAGTCTACTTGGAAGGAATCAATTTACAAGGATACAAATATGTCGTGCAATACTGTGTTGATATCATTGAAATAGATAAGGTGTGTAAATTATGTAGTATATCGCACGCCCACACTTTAGATCATTCGTATTGATTGGTTTGCCTCCTAATTTAGTGCAGGGTCTTCTCTGTGTTCTTTTGTGTCCTGGAATCTCTTGTTAAGTTCTTCACACTTATGTTATTCTGTGTAACTATTCTTTCCTTTTCTCAGTTTCATCACTCATTCCTTCTCTGCTATTTTCCTCCTAATGTGGCTGTGGAGCAGTTTTGGTTGGGTCTTGGCTTTACACGCAATGTTATTTTCATACTGTCTCTCTGCTTCTCTCCTAACTCTGAGGTACTCATTTCTTGCCCTCTGGTATTCCTGTAGTTAAGTAGAGGAGGGTAGAAATAGCCTAAGCTACTCTATCCCTTTAGTATTTCAAAGTCTTAATAAACATATTTGAACTTACTAGATAGTTCAGCTGTGTGCATTACTTTTTTCAAATATTTGTGATAGGATGAGAATAAATTGCCGTAATTTAATTGTTGCTTTCATTTATTTTATTACAAGAAAATTACACAAAAACTTGTGTAACTTCACAAAAAGACACATTACACAAAAATTACATTAAAATTTAAGTGACAAAGTTGAATATTAAAAAAATCGAACTGAAAAATTTCAGAGGCCTAGCCCTTCATCCATGCAAGAATGGCCGCTCTGAGTTGGGGAAGGCGACTGTAGGAGCCAGGGTCTAGAGGGCGCCGGGTGAAGGGGTCGGAGGGGGACTCCAGCAGCAGGCGGAGCAGCGTCGACTCGTCTACCACCATCTTGGACGAGTGCAGCAGTACCGGTGACTGCATCACCTCCTGCGTCACGCTGTCTCTGAACTCCTCCGGGGCCTCCTCCGATGATTCCTGAAATGGTGCTAGGAAATGATGGAAGAAACAGTCGGAATCTGCTCCCTTCTTGCTAAGGGAAGACAGATGCTGTGCGTGGTTAAGTCGCAGAACCTGATAAACTGATCTATATACTTTATCTTTTGATATTTCTTCGTAAATATTATTTAATTGACTCACGAGATTCCTGTACGTGCCTCCAAACGTATCTTGAAACTTCGAGCCAATTGTAAAAACTGAAACTGTGAACGTGACCAAGAAATCTGCAGTGCATTTAGCCAGGCCAGGAGCTGTATAAGCCTTCTTGGTGGTCCGTAAATCCACCAACAAACATACATACGAACGGAGCAATATGTTGGTCATATATAAACCATACGAATCGTTTCTATTTAGAATAGTCTCTGCCATTTGCCTTAAGACCTTCATTAGATTGTAGAGCAAGGATACTTCTGGTCCAACAGTAATTATCTTTACTTGGTCATCAGCTGCAGCACCAATAGCAGCAAGGTGGCCATATTCTTCAAGGCTCTTTAACATCCCTGTAACACTTAAAAAATAATGAATCGTATGCTGTTCGGGATCCATATATTTACTATTAATCAACAGCCCTGCAGCTGCTTGCATTCCTGAGGTGGCATCCTGCAAGAAATTCTTTGGCCAAATAGTGATTAAGCCAATCATTTTCAGTCGCAGGTACGGGTTAGGGCAAAATTCCGGGTCTCTAAATATTCTAAGTATCCAAGGTTTCAAGGTAGTCCGTTCCAATAATTCGAGTGTATGTGAATTTATGTTATTAGCATGTGATATTTTATAACTTACAGCAAGGTCAGTAATTTTTGAAAGGACATTTTCCCATTGCCCCGTCATCCTGACCGACGGCTTACGCACGGAAAGAGTTAATGCGCACCAAAGTCCAAGCTGAAATCTGGTAGCGAGAAACATGTTGTAATTATACAAAACAATGAGTTTGTATTCTGACCTGTCCATAAATTCTAAAATCTGGTCCGCCGAAAACTCTTCAGAGACGGTCTTTATGTCGCCTAAGCTCCATCGAAGAATAGGGAAATAATCAACTTCAGAATATGTATCCATTGTCTCGGAAGGTTAACTACGACAGAGTAAGAGGTGTTCCAACACAAAGTAAATATCTGATCAGTTCTCTTCCCTGCAAGTTAATATATAGGTCGTGCAAGGAGATGGTGTGAGATGCCTGGAGAGTGAGGCGTGAACTCTCACGCCGCACTGAAAGTAACTGCAAAAGCCCTATTGGCCCATACATGGCAGCACCTATCCATACAATCTCGTTCATATGTATGTCTAACCTACGTTTCAAACAATCAAGGGATCCTACTTTTATTATGTTACGCGGTAATTGATTCTACAAGTCAAATACCCTGTTATCGAACTAGGAACACGGTATTTGACCGCTGTCAAATACTCTGGGGTAATTGAACATTCATTAATAGCTTGAACATTCATTAACATTCATTGACCACAGTCAAATACCCTGTTACCGAACTAGTATTTACCCAGGTCTTTCCTAAATCTAAACCTATCCAATTTATACCCATTGTTTCGTGTTCTGTCTTGTGTTGATAAAAACATAAGAGCGGCATCTGCAGAAGGCCTATTGGCTCCTATGAGGCAACTCCTAAGTATAACCACCCAATCCCACTCATATACATGTCCAACCCACACTTGAAACAATGGAGGGACCCCACCTCCACCACGTTATGCAGTAATTGGTTTCACAAATCAACAACCCTGTTACCGAGCCAGTATTTACCCAAGTCTTTCCTAAATCTAAACTAATCCAATTTATACCCATTGTTTCGTGTTCTGTCTTGTGTTGATACTTAAGAACATAAGAACAAAGGTAACTGCAGAAGGCCTATTGGCCCATACGAGGCAGCTCCTATCTATAACCTCCCAATAAGAACAAAGTAACTGCAGAAGGCCTATTGGCCCATACGAGGCAGCTCCTATCTATAACCACCCAATAAGAACAAAGTAACTGCAGAAGGCCTATTGGCCCATACGAGGCAGCTCCTATCTATAACCTCCCAATAAGAACAAGGTAACTGCAGAAGGCCTATTGGCCCATACGAGGCAGCTCCTATCTATAACCACCCAATCCCACTCATAAACATGTCCAACCCACGCTTGAAACAATCGAGGGACCCCACTTCCACAATGTTACGCGGTAATTGGTTCCAGTAAATAACTGATCGGGAGCTGGAATTGGGTTCCACATATCAACAACCCTGTTACCGAACCAGTATTTAACCAAGTCTTTCCTAAATGACTACCCAAGCCTGCCAGAGATAGGGGGGAACAGGTTAAGGGTTTGCTATCCGGGAGCTGGAATTGGTGATATTGTTGGAAACATGAATGATATTATGACGGGAAATGGGAACAAACCCATTATTTGTATTAGTGCAGGAGGTAATGATGTTGGACGAGTTAGGAGTGAGGAACTAATACAGAGATTCAGGACAGCCATTGAATAAGTTAGGAGCAAGGGAAGAATCCCGATCATATATGGCATTCTTCCAAGAAAGGGAGTGGGAAATGAATGGATGTCGAGGGCACTTGGTGTCAATTGCCGGCTGGAAAGATATTGCAAATCAAATACAATATCTTTCATAGACAACTGGGAACACATCTATGGAAGAAATGAAATGTATGCTCGTGATGGGGTGCATCTATCGAGGGCTGGGGTTGTTGCTGTTGCGAACTCGTTGGAACCAGTGGTTAGAGGTGTTTGTTTGGGCTTAAACTGTTAGTAGATAGTGATATGGGAATTGATTTGGAGGAAGGAGATAATAAAAGTATGTATTCGTGGGAGAAAGGAATTGGCAAAATGATCAGGGAAAGCAAAGGGCCTCAAAATAACAATTCACTTAGGGTATATTACACTAACTTTTGCAAATTTTGCAAATTTGCCGATGATACGAAAATCGGTAGGGAAATTAATTCGGAGGAGGACTCACTATCACTTCAAGTTGATCTAGATAGGGTTTTGAAATGGTCAAAGGATTGGCAGATGCAGTTTAATGCTGATAAATGTAAAGTTCTGAGGTTAGGTAATGATGATAGAGTTACAAGATACGAGCTAGATGGTGTTGTGATTGCGAAGTCGGATTGCGAAAGGGATCTGGGAGTTATGATTAGTAAGAATTTAAAACAAAAGGATCAATGCATAAATGTTCGTAATAAGGCAAATCGGACACTTGGATTTATTAATCGCAGCGTTAGTAACAAGACACCTGGTGTGGTTCTCAAGCTATATCTTGCTCTAGTTAGACCCCATTTAGATTATGCAGTGCAGTTTTGGTCGCCATATTATAGAATGGATATAAATTCACTTGAACGTGTCCAGCGTAGGATGACTAAGTTAATTCCCCAAATTAGAAATCTTTCATATGAAGAAAGATTAACAAAGCTTAAGTTGCATTCACTGGAAAGGCGAAGAGTTAGGGGTGACATGATAGAGGTTTACAAGTGGATGAATGGACATAACCGGGGGGATATTAATAGGGTATTAAAAGTATCAACACAGGACAGAACACGAAACAATGGATATAAATTGGATAAGTTTAGATTTAGGAAAGACTTGGGTAAATACTGGTTCAGTAACAGGGTTGTTGATTTGTGGAACCAATTGCCGCGTAACATTGTGGAGGTGGGGTCCCTCGATTGTTTCAAGCACGGGTTGGACAAGTATATGAGTGGGATTGGGTGGTTATAGAATAGGAGCTGCCTCGTATGGGCCAATAGGCCTTCTGCAGTTACCTTTGTTCTTATGTTCTTATGTAACATGGTTTTATAAATGGCCGTTCATGTTTAACAAATTTGTTATCTTTTTATTCTAGCATTGTTGAGGCAGTTGATAGTGGTAAGGATTGCGATGTTGTATACCTTGACTTTAGCAAAGCTTTTGATACAGTGCCACATGAAAGACTGATTAAAAAAATAGAGTCTCATGGTATTGGGGGTGCTATATTAAGCTGGATTAGGGCATGGCTATACCAAAGGAAACAGAGAGTTAGTATAAATGGAATCAAGTCAGAGTGGGAAAATGTTGTAAGTGGAGTGCCTCAAGGCTCTGTCCTGGGACCTCTGTTGTTTATAATATATATAAATGATTTAGATTCAGGTTTGAGTAGCAACATTTGCAAATTTGCCGATGATACGAAAATCGGTAGGGAAATTAATTCGGAGGAGGACTCACTATCACTTCAAGTTGATCTAGATAGGGTTTTGAAATGGTCAAAGGATTGGCAGATGCAGTTTAATGCTGATAAATGTAAAGTTCTGAGGTTAGGTAATGATGATAGAGTTACAAGATACGAGCTAGATGGTGTTGTGATTGCGAAGTCGGATTGCGAAAGGGATCTGGGAGTTATGATTAGTAAGAATTTAAAACAAAAGGATCAATGCATAAATGTTCGTAATAAGGCAAATCGGACACTTGGATTTATTAATCGCAGCGTTAGTAACAAGACACCTGGTGTGGTTCTCAAGCTATATCTTGCTCTAGTTAGGCCCCATTTAGATTATGCAGTTCAGTTTTGGTCGCCATATTATAGAATGGATATAAATTCACTTGAACGTGTCCAGCGTAGGATGACTAAGTTAATTCCCCAAATTAGAAATCTTTCATATGAAGAAAGATTAACAAAGCTTAAGTTGCATTCACTGGAAAGGCGAAGAGTTAGGGGTGACATGATAGAGGTTTACAAGTGGATGAATGGACATAACCGGGGGGATATTAATAGGGTATTAAAAGTATCAACACAGGACAGAACACGAAACAATGGATATAAATTGGATAAGTTTAGATTTAGGAAAGACTTGGGTAAATACTGGTTCAGTAACAGGGTTGTTGATTTGTGGAACCAATTGCCGCGTAACATTGTGGAGGTGGGGTCCCTCGATTGTTTCAAGCACGGGTTGGACAAGTATATGAGTGGGATTGGGTGGTTATAGAATAGGAGCTGCCTCGTATGGGCCAATAGGCCTTCTGCAGTTACCTTTGTTCTTATGTTCTTATGTTCTTAACAGTAGAAGTCTAAGAAATAAAATTAACATAAGAACATAAGAACAAAGGTAACTGCAGAAGGCCTATTGGCTCCTACGAGGCAACTCCTAGTTATAACCACCCAATCCCACTCATATACTTGTCCAACCCGCGCTTGAAACAATCGAGGGACCCCACATCCACCACGTTACACGGCAATTAGTTCCACAAATCAACAACCCTGTTACTGAACCAGTATTTACCCAAGTCTGTCCTAAATCTAAACTTATCCAATTTATACCCATTGTTTCGTGTTCTGTCTTGTGTTGATATTTTTAATACCCTATTAATATCCCCCCTGTTATGTCCATTCATCCACTTGTAAACGTTTATCGTGTCACCCCTAACTCTTCGCCTTTCCAGTGAATACAACTTAAGCTTTGTTAATCTTTCTTCATATGAAAGATTTCTAATTTGGGGAATTAACTTAGTCATCCTACGTTGGACACGTTCAAGTGAATTTATATCCATTCTATAATACGGCGACCAAAACTGAACTGCATAATCTAAATGGGGCCTAACCAGAGCAAGATATAGCTTAAGAACCACACCAGGTGTCTTGTTACTAACGCTTCGATTAATAAATCCCAGTGTCCTATTCGCCTTATTACGAACATTCATGCATTGATCCTTTTGTTTTAAATTCTTACTAATCATAACTCCCAGATCCCTTTCGCAATCCGACTTCGCAATCTCAACACCATCTAGCTCGTATCTTGTAACTCTCTCATCATTACCTAGCCTCAAAACTTTACATTTATCAGCATTAAATTGCATTTGCCAATCCTTTGACCATTTCAAAACCCTATCTAGATCAACTTGAAGTGATAGTGAGTCCTCCTCCGAATTAATTTCCCTACCGATTTTCGTATCATCGGCAAATTTGCAAATGTTGCTACTCAAACCTGAATCTAAATCATTTATATATATTATAAACAACAGAGGTCCCAGGACAGAGCCCTGAGGTACTCCACTAACAACATTATCCCACTCTGACTTAACCCCATTTATACTAACTCTCTGTTTCCTTTGGAATAGCCATGCTCTAATCCAACTTAATATAGCACCCCCAATACCATGAGCTTCTATTTTTTTAATTAGTCTTTCATGTGGCACTGTATCAAAAGCTTTGCTAAAGTCAAGGTACACAACATCACAATCCTTACCACTATCAACTGCCTCAACTATGCTGGAATAAAAAGTTAGCAAATTTGTTAAACATGAACGGCCATTTGTAAAACCATGTTGCGACTCATTTATTAATTTATGCTTTTCAAGATGGAGATGAATTGTATTTGCAATTATTGACTCAAGTAACTTTCCCACAATAGACGTTAGGCTAATTGGCCGATAGTTTGACGCAAGTGATCTATCTCCTTTCTTAAAAATTGGTACCACATTAGCTACCTTCCATGACTCTGGCACTCTGCCTGACTCTATTGATTTATTAAATATGATAGACAGTGGCTCAGATAGCGCCTCTTTGCATTCTTTAAGCACCCTGGCAAACACTTCATCCGGCCCTGGGGATTTGTTTGGTTTTAGTTTTTCTAATTGTTTAATTACATCCTCCCTGGTAACTGCTAAACTAGTCAACCTGTCCTCTAAGTTTAGATTTAGGAAAGACTTGGGTAAATCCTGGTTCAGTAACAGGGTTGTTGATTTGTGGAACCAATTGCCGCGTAACGTGGTGGAGGTGGGGTCCCTCGATTGTTTCAAGCGCGGGTTGGACAAGTATATGAGTGGGATTGGGTGGGTATAGATAGGAGCTGCCTCGCATGGGCCAATAGGCCTTCTGCAGTTACCTTTGTTCTTATGTTCCTCATCCCCACCCACATAGACTTGTTCGGCTGAAGGCATATTGTTAAGTTTTTCTTTAGTAAATACAGATATAAAATATTTGTTAAAAATACTACTCATCTCCTTGTCATTATCCGTTATTTGACCTGTCTCAGATTTTAATGGACCTATCCTTTCCCTAGTCTTAGTTCGATATAACTGAAAAAAAAAACCTTTAGGATTTGACTTTGCTTGCTCTGCTATGCGAACTTCATAGTTTCTTTTTGCTTTCCTAATCTCTTTTTTAACATTTCTAACCAGTTGTATGAATTCCTGTTCTAAACTGGCTTCCCCATTCTTAATCCTTTTGTACCAAGCTCTCTTTTTACCTATAAGCTTCTTTAAATTATTTGTTATCCACTTTGGGTCATTAGTATTCGATCTATTCCATTTGTATGGTATACTACGTTCCTGTGCTTTGTTTAGAATATTCTTAAATAAGTTATATATTAAATCCACTTCGAAATCCCATTTTACGTCACCTATCGCTGGGTTCATGTCTCGCTCCAAGACCGGCCCACATCCCATACCCAAGACTTTCCAATCTATTTGACCCAAAAATTTTGTTACGCTATTACATAAGAACATAAGAACAAAGGTAACTGCAAAAGGCCTATTGGCCCATACGAGGCAGCTCCTATCTATAACCGCCCAATCCCACTCATATACTTAAGAACATAAGACCAAAGGCAACTGCAGAAGGCCTATTGGCCCATACGAGGCAGCTCCTATTTATAACCACCCAATCCCACTCATATACTTGTCCAACCCGCGCTTGAAGCAATCGAGGGACCCCACCTCCACCACGTTACGCACGTCACCACCATCACTATCATCATCACACACCTCACCACCACCACCACCATCATCACTATCATCATCACACACCTCACCATCACCACCACCATCATCATCACACACCTCACCACCACCACCATCACTATCATCATCACACACCTCACCATCACCACCACCACTATCATCATCACACACCTCACCATCACCACCACCATCATCACTATCATCATCACACACCTCACCATCACCACCACCATCATCATCACACACCTCACCATCACCACCACCATCATCATCACACACCTCACCATCACCACCACCACCATCATCACACACCTCACCATCACCACCACCACCATCATCACACACCTCACCATCACCACCACCACCATCATCATCACACACCTCACCATCACCACCACCACCATCATCACACACACCTCACCATCACCACCACCACTATCATCATCACACACCTCACCATCACCACCACCACCATCATCACACACACCTCACCATCACCACCACCATCATCACACACACCTCACCATCACCACCACCACCACCATCATCACACACCTCACCATCACCACCACCACCATCATCACACACACCTCACCATCACCACCACCATCATCACACACCTCACCATCACCACCACCACCATTACCCAGGACATTCCTGAACTGTGTTCCTGTAAGTCTCGCCAAACTGCCAGCCATCGTCCATGATGTGTTTTTGCTGCCAAGAGAAAGGGATGGGTGGAGGGGGGGATGGGTGGGGGAGGGAAGAGAGGTGGTGGAGGTTCGGAGGATTCGGTGCTCGATATTGTTTGTCGACGGGAAATGTTTGTGTGTGTGTACTCACCTAACTCATATCACCTAGCGTGCGTGTGTGTGTACTCACCTAATTGTGGTTGCGGGGGGGGGGGGTTGTGCTCTGGCTCTTTGATCCCGCCTCTTAATTGTCAATCAACTAATGTACAGGTTCCAGAGCCTACTGGACTCTATCATATCTACACTTGAAGCTGTATATGGAGTCAGCCTCCACCACATCACTTCCTAATGCATTCCATTTGTCTACTACTGAAAGATATTGTTAATAGAAACGTTATCCCTACAGACAAAAATCAGAGGATACAACTGACTATTTACTATAAAACCAGAAAAACGGCCAGCCTACTCATGAGAAACTCTCCAGACACAAAGCAGAACGCTTTAAAAGAGACCAACGTCGTCTATGCCTTCAAATGCCCACTTGGGGACTGTAAGCTCCAAAAAACCCAGTATATAGGCAAGACAACAACATCTCTTTCTAGGCGTTTAACGATGCATAAGCAACAGGGCTCCATTAAGGAACATATAATCTCTTCCCACAACCAAACCATCGCCAGAGAAATCCTAGTAAACAACACAGAAATCATCGATAGATACAGCGATAGCAGACGGCTTGACGTTTGCGAGGCACTGCACATTAAGAAGTCAGCAGCAGCAATCAACAGCCAATTAATGCACAACTATATTCTACCCACCTCAAGACTCCGCTCCAATATAGAAGCATCAAGAAATATGGACCAATAGGCTTTCTACAATCACTTCCATTTCAATACCCATTGTTTCGTGTTCTGTCTTGTGTTGATGAAATTAATACCCTATTAAATACCACCTCACCCCATCCACCTCACTCAAATGTAGATATAAACAAATCGGAGATATATATATTTACTATATATATAGTAAAAAAATATAGTCCTGGGGACCATTCAGGCTTGTTTGCATATAGTAAAAAATCTAGGAACGTTGCCAGCCAATTTTCACCAATTTTATGTGGGGGAGTGGGTTCATAATTGGCCTTGCCCCTGTTAATAGGACCAATAGGACCCACCCCGACAAGCCTATGTCCATCCCGTACCCTAGACCATTTCCTCTGCAAAGTTCGACAAGTTAGCCACTTGCTTCTGGTCAGTAATGTTGGACAGACTAACACACAGACATTATCTCGGTATATATACTATAGACATTATTCTCAGACATTATAGATACAAGAAGGGGGTACCCGGCGTTGTCCAGGACTGTGTCTGTTGCCTCACTGTTTCTCCCGCCCTACGGACAGTAAATGTTCTTCCGCTACCAAGAACAGTTATGAGACGTGCACAGGCCGCCTTTGTGACGGCCTGTTGAAAACAGTCCTCTTCCCCTTACTCTCATTACCCTCCCCCATCCTCACCGGCTATCCAATGTCTTAGTGCAGGATGGAGGTCTGGGGTTTCAACCATTAATTCTGGAATCAGGTGCCCCTCTTGTTGTGTGTGGGGCTCACTCCTCCCTCACCCCCTCCCCCTCCCCCCGAACCATATACCTTCCCTTACCTATTTCTCTAAACAGTGATGCATCTAGCATGCCGAGGTGATGGTGATGAGTCAATAAACTAAGCCTACAAAAAAAGTGAGGTCCGTTACAGCCCCGCTCCTGTGCCAGGTAAGTCCACCACGGGCTCACCATAGCCCGTGCTACTTGCAACTTTTGTTCCCAGTAGTTGAATCTAAAACAAAAACAACGAAAAGTGAGGTGATTCGAACTCTGGTGGGTATGACTTTTGGGCAGTGACGTCATCATTGTCATGTTCGCATGACCCTGACGCCTGTAATGTAACCCGGCCAGATTCCAGTGTAACCCTGATGCCTATACTGTAAACCCGGCCAGATCCCAGTGTAATCCTGATGCCTACAATGTATCCCAGCCAGATCCCAGTGTAACCCTAATGCCTACAATGTAACCCGGCCAGATCCCAGTGTAACCCTGGAACCTCTGGCGGAGACCTCACTTGCACATAAAATTCCGGCCGTTGGCGTTAATCCTACTACTGTCTTCTATTCTCTTCTCCCTCTTTTTCATGTTCATGTTCCCTCATGTTCCTCTCTTTCGTGCTGCTCCTTATTCATGGGTCTGGTCACCATCCGGTCACCGCCGGGCTCATCGCTGAGCCCCATTACTGAAGGGCCAGTATAGCCTCGCAATATCCGGCTCTATCATAATAGCCGCATCTGTATCTCTATTTTTGACTTTTTTTTGTGCGTTTTGGTATTAGTTCCCACATCCGGCTCTCTCACAACACATCACCAATATCAGAAATACATTTTGCATTGGTACACTTTTTTTTATATAATTTATTTTTACGTTACAACGTTTTTACGTTAAAATAATAATTTTTTTAGTTGCAATGTTTTAATAATATTTTTTATGTTGTTACATTGGTTTTTACATTGTCAGGATTGTAAACATTCCATAAATTAACGCGACCAAAACACCTTATCTAGTGCTAACAACGTTGAGGCTTCGTTGTGTGTTTGCTGGGATCAACAGTGAGAAATACGCTGAATTAGAGAATGCCTCGGATTGATTGGTTTACAATTGACTAAATACTCGTGCGTGGCTTTAGTTGAAGTGTGTGGAACAGCTACGGGCTCACCATAGCCCGTGCTACTTGGAACTCTTTGTTCTAGGTAGCGAATCTTAAAAAACAACAACAACGTGTGGGAACATTTCCAGCCCGTCAAAATATTGACGGTTGGGTTCACACCGCGTAAGTCAAGTACTGACATTAAACTCTTCATAGTACAGATTTTACATAGTTCAGTATTTGACCTACTGGGCAGGTGGGCATGTTCAGAGCTGTCTCTTGCTTCATACATGCCACGCTCACTGTCTCTCTTTACTGTAAACATTCCAAAAAAATACCAACGTATCCAAAACACCTTACCTAACATTACTTAGGTCTAACAATATTATTAGTTAATATTTGAGAAAAAACATATTATTATGTTATACTAACACACACACACACACACACACACACACACACACACACACACACACACACACACACACACACACACACACACACACACACACACACACACACACACACCGTACATGTGTGTGTGTGTACTCACCTAGTTGTACTCGCCTAGTTGTACTCGTCTAGTTGTACTCACCTAGTTGTAATCACCTAGTTGTGCTTGCAGGGGTTGAGCCCTGGTTCTTTGGTCCCGCCTCTCAACTGTCAATCAACTTTTTGTACAGGTTCCTGAGTCTACTGGGCTCTATCATATCTACATTTGAAACTGTGTATGGAGTCAGCCTCCATCACATCACTTCCTAGTGCATTCCATTTGTCAACTATGACACTACAATTTTTTTTATGTCTCTATGGCTCATTTGGGCACTCAATTTCCACTTGTGTCCCCTAGTGTATGTGCCCATTGTGTTAAATAGTCTGCCTTTATCTACACTATCAATTTGTTTGAGAATCTTGTATGTGGTGGTCATGTCCCCCCCACTAACTCTTCTGTCTTCCAGGGACGTGAGGTTTAATTACCGTATATCAGTGCGTACATGTACACATGTACGTGCTCGAGTGTGTATAAAGAGTGCGTGCAAGTATCAGTACGGGTGTTCTCGCACGTGCACACTGTGAGTGCCAGTGTTGTATGTGTGCGTGAATGTGTATATATGTACTGTATGCGCATACGTGCATGCGTGCGTGCTAGGGAATGTTTGCGTGTGTAAAGTCGTGACGTTAATATCACGGTGCCGACTAACAATTGAGGATAGTTTGATCATTTACAAGAATTTCTCTTCACTTTTTCAGGTACATTTTCGTCCAGACTGTTGTGGCTGGCGAAGCCTTGTGTGCTGTACTTGTTACTCGGTCATTAGTGGCTCGGTCATTAGTGGGTCGGTCATTAACGCCATCTGTGCATGCGCTGTGCAGGACAAACCAGCTGGCGTTGTTTACTGATAATAAATACCCTGAGACTTAGGTTATCCTGAGAAAAGAGGTGAGCTCTCCCCTGGGGCCAGATTCACGAAGCCGTTACGCAGGCACTTACGAACCTAAACATCTTTTCTCAATCTTTGGCGGCTTTGTTTACAATTATTAGACAGTTAATGAGCTCCGAAGCACCAGGAGGCTGTTTATAACAATAACAACAGTTGATTGGGAAGTTTTCATGTTTTTTAAACTGTTTAATAAATGTTATCAAAGCCGTCAAAGATTGAGGAAAGATGTACACGTTTGTAAGTACTTGCGTAACTGCTTCGTGAATCGGGCCCCTGGTCTTCCCTGAATTTTCTATTCCCTATCCACCCCTGCTTTCTCCCTCCCTTGCCCCTCCCCAGCACTCCCTTCATGCCCCTGTCCTCCCACCCTGCCCTTCTTTCTTCTCCCTGCCCTCTCTTACCTCGCTGCCAGGCGTCCTCCTCGACCTCCCGGCACTTAGCTTGTCGACTCCCGGTGAAGCCTATTTAGCCAAGTCCCTAATTCACACAACTCCTTCAACCGCACCGCACGACCTGTTGAAGTAAGAGGATGAGTAAGGGAATACTGTGGGGGAGGGGGAGTGTGGGATGAGGGGTAGACCGAGGGTAAAGTGAGGGAGAAGGATGAGGATAAATTTTCCCGTTTTCCCCTCATGTGCGAGCTCCGTCAGGCAAAATGGCGGTATTTTGGAAGTCTTATAATTTATTTTTCCTTTTGCTTGAACTCTGTTGAGTGTTGCAGCGAGTTCCTAATACACACGCTGCTGAAGCTGAGAAAACATTATTTTATGAAAAAGCTGTCATCATAAACAAAGGCCATTCACCCGCCAAACCCCAGCTGTTTATGAATGAAAAACGGTTTACACACGACTCACAACCAACCCATCCTCGACTCAAGTCCATTACATCCAGCGGTCGACCCCACAGACGCATTCATAAATTTTAATATGCTGTTCATTCAAAACGGGAATTTTCTCAAGTATAAATTAATATTATAATACATTAGCATATTGTGTATATATAGGCATAGGATAGGTTAGGTTAGGTGTTTAGGTTCTGTTGGCGATTATTTGTATTTGTAGTACGTGGGTGAAGCATTTATAGCGTTGTGATTCGAACAAAATTCGTCAGTGAAGCACTTGTTCCAGATATGTTCGAACGTCAGCAGTTGTGAGTCGTGTGTAAACCGCTTTTCATTCATAAACAGGGGGTTTGGTGGGTGGATGGAATCACTTTTGGATCTTTGTTTGGATGACGGGCTGCTCACAACTGATGACGTTCGAACACTTCTGGAACAAGTGCTTCGCTGATGACTTTTGTTCGAAGCACAACGCTCTAAAAGCTTTACCCACGTACTACAAATACAAATAATCGCCGACAGAACTATCATAGTGTGAGGATCTACGTGGGGAACTCTGCCCTCAATATCTTTAACCTATATGCTCCTAGTGATAAGTTTAATTTTACTGACCTTCCAGTCTGTATTCAGACTGAGCCTAGCATCATTATAGGTGATTATAACGCTAGGCATAGCAATATTGGTAATTCGTTGCTCAGTAATCGTAACGGCAACCAATTGTTGTCACTATTAGGTAGTCACGATGATGCACAGATTGTGGGTGGCCTTGAACCGACGCATATCTACGGAGGTATTCTTGATCTATGTCTCGGTGTCAACGTCTCCCACACCGTCTGTGCCTCGTCAATAGTGCCAGATATGGCGTCTGATCATCTGGCCATATTAGCCACTGTAAGCATTGGCAGCTCTATCCTCCCTGGTGGAGTGTTCAAGCGGAAGAGGCTGGCTGTGCCCATCGATCAACGAGACAATCTTGTTGCTCATGTGTCAGAATGGTACAGTTCATCTGAGCCTTCATCAGTTGAAGAGTTTAACGATGAGCTCATAGGTACTATCGAGCAGTTTATAGAATTACTTGATCCATCGTCCAGGCCACGTAACCCAAATTACACTGGTCATAGCACTTATGCTTATTATAATGATCCCAAATTACATGCACTAAAACGCATTGTCAGAAGAATTGGACAAGCTGATAGAAGGACCCGCACTGTTGAAATGCTTAGGCTTTTCCAAACGGCTCTGGCTGAGGCCAGGGAACGTATGGAGCTGAGGCAGACAGACTGGGAAACTTTTGTCAGTGGTCTCAACTCTCACGCGCCACTAAGTCGGGCATGGAAGGATATCAACAAGATCAAAGGGAAAAATGCTGCAGAGATCTTGCACCCTAAGCCCCTGCATAGAGCACATAAGCTTGTTGATGCTTGGGCCACAACTTCCAGCTTTGGCAGTCATCCTCTACTCACACAGAATGAATTAAATAATAGAGATGATGATAAAGCAAGGCTCCTTGACTTCATGCTTCATCAAGAGGATGACTGACATGTTTTTTACTGAATACAAACTAGACTGCTCTAAATAAAGGCAAAGCTACATCACCCGGGGAGGATGGAGTTTCTTACGGCATGTTGCAAATGCATCTGTTAGTTCCAGCAGAATCCTTTGCTTGAATTATACAATATGAGCTATGTAACTGGGGAGCTTCCAAAGTCATGGACCAGCAGCCTTATTATTCCCATTCCTAAATCTAACCAGCCGAGTGCTTTTCGCCCAATCTCCCTCACTAGTTGTCTCTGTAAGTGTCTTGAGAGGATGGTTCTCAACCGTCTTCTTTACAGAATTAGTAATTTGTCGTCTCCCCAGATATATGGCTTCACGTATGGAAAGAGTGTACATCACTGTATTACCGCCTTCCTCACCCTGCATACTGATAGGTCATGTACCACTTTTCTAGATCTTAAGTCAGCCTTTGACATTGCTTACAGACTCGTCATTCTGAGCGAACTTGCTAAAATGAATGTTGGAGGATGGCTACTATGGTGGATAAGAAGCTATCTATCCAACAGGAAGTCATCTGTACTGTTCCAAGAGCACAGGAGTGTAACGAAAGATTTTGAATTTGGCACTCCACAGGGAGGTGTCCTCAGTCCTACTCTGTTTAATGTGTTAATCAATGCACTTTCTAAACTCAGTAACTAGGAGGTCCAGCGAACACATCATTAGCTATGCGGATGATATACTGATCTACACCAATGGGTATACAACACCCAAAATGTTCTGAATTCTGTATTGTACCCATGTCAGGAACTAGGCTTAGTTATCTCAGTAGAGAAAACAAAGATCCTGAACCGACGCTCCACCCCAGACGGGGTGAGGCTGTTCACAAGATGCAGTTGCATGATGGCTCTCTGCTCGACTTTGTGACCAGATACAAATACCTTAGTCTTGAGGTTCTACTGTATTCACCTAGTTGTGCTTGCGGGGGGGTTGAGCTCTGCTCTTTCGGCCCGCCCATCCGCAATGTTGTAGCCAGACTGGGTCGCCAATGTAGAGAGAGGCTCCGTGCTCCCAAGACTGTGGCAGACTACCATCCAAGCTATGGTGCAAATGAGAGAATTGGCAAAATGATGTATCTCTCATATATTAGGTCTCTGATTGATTATGCTGCACCCATGCTTGCTCTAGTGCCTGAGAGAATGCTTGGAGGGCTGGAAAAGATGCAAAACGAAGCCATGAGGATAATCCCCGGATGTCCCTGTACAACTATATTGCTAAACATGAGGAAGGATCTGAATATTTCACGTGTAAGTGATCGTATCACTGAAATTAATGCTTTAATTGGTATCAAGATTCTTATGCTAACCCACCCTAATCCCTGCACTTAAGCCCTCCAAACCTTCTTTCTTGAAGGTCAGCATCCCTCCAAATGGATTACCAAAACTGCCATTGTGCTCAGAATGTATAATATTCATCAAGTCTTCCAAGAGAAAGAGAAACAATAACGACAGTTTCCTGCCCCATGGGAGATCACTCCTTTCCAAATTAATGCCCCCCCTCCCCCACACTTTCCCACCCAAGAAGCTGATTAAAGAACAGCCCTTGTTTCGACAAGAAGCAAAGTACAATGCCTTAAGCCAAATTGATGCTTTGGTCTTAGAACGCTCCCTTTCCCAGATTATTTACACTGATGGATCCTTGCACCAGTCCCATGGTGCAGCTGGAAGTGCAGTTGTTGTGACAGCGAGAGACGGTTCCTTCTCCCATGTGTGTGTGGAGTGCGTATAAGTAACTGAGCCTCCACTCTTCAAACAGAATTGGTTGACGTAATCCTTGCACTCGAGCGCGTAAATGAATCTAAAGTTGACTCGCTAATTGTAAGTGACTCCTTGTCATCACTGACAAGGAGTCAGTTTTGCATCAGCTCCCCAAGGCATAACTGTGACGTGCTTATCTCTGAAGCTAGACACAGATATAATGAAATAATCAAGGATGGAGTCAAAGTTTGTCTCCCGTGGATTCCTTCCCATATTGGTCTGCGAATGCATGATAGAACTGATGAATTAGCCAAAACCTTTGCTCATAAAGAGGGAATTGATTACCAACTTGGACTGCCTTTGAGCAGCCTAAGGGCAGTAATATTCCGCGGGAAAATCAACTAAATCTCGTAGACTTGAGGTAAAATTCACACCAGTTCCTCCATCTATCATCAGTCTATTATGCAGGAAGTACCACACGTCTATGAGTCATCCAATAAGGTTAGCAGACTTCTAGATGTTCTAGGCCCCCCCCCCTCCCTTCCCTGACCTCCACCCCCCCCCCCCATACTCAGGAAATAACTGAGCATCACAATCTACGATACTTTGTTTGCTTAACATAATCTGCACAATTGTTACAAATCCCTGACTGCTGTAATATATGGCTGTTTAAGAAGATAATTTTGTTTGTATTGCACATGACCTGTGAAGTTCGTGAGGTCACCGCCAGGGGGCCATGGGTAATATCCAACATGGCGGCGGTGACGTCACAATTCGGCTACTCACTCGCACTATATAATGAACAAAAACAATAAAATTAATTAAAAATGTAATACAAATCTTCCGATGATGACTAGTAATATAAATTATCATCGTGTATTATTATTGTTTTAGGCCTTTAATACAAGCGATTTTTATTTTTAATTTAAAATTTAATCAGAACTGATACTAATTTGGATCCATTACAATATTCCGTATTTGAGATCAATAATGGAGCCACAGCAGCTTGGTCTCTTGGTCTGCCACTCCGTAAGAAATGGAACTGTTTTGCAATAAACTGGCCGCCTCCAGCGGCAACAATCAACATCAAATACAATCAACAAGCAATGACTACTGAGGTTGAAGTTCCTTCATAAATACATTATACATCCATCCGTCACCCTCAGGGAGTCACAGGACCGACCGTCACCCTCAGGGAGTCACAGGACCGACCGTCACCCTCAGGGTGGTCACTGGGCTGACCGTCACCCTCAGGGTGGTCACTGGGCTGACCGTCACCCTCAGGGAGTCACAGGGCTGACCGTCACATCCTTATAACTTCATAGCTTAAAGAGGCTAGCCACAAGCGTCTGGCCTCCATCCTCGGACATTCTCTTTTATACATAGAGATTATATTGCCTGGTGCAAGTATTGTGTTGCCTGGGGCAAGTATTGTGTTGCCTGGGGCAAGTATTGTGTTGCTTGGGGCAACACAATACTTGCATCAGCATACCTAGAGATCAATGCCCTCAGTATACCTAGAGATCAATGCCCTCAGTATACCTAGAGATCAATGCCCTCAGTATACCTAGAGATCAATGCCCTCAGTATACCTAGAGATCAATGCCCTCAGTATACCTAGAGATCAATGCCCTCAGTATACCTAGAGATCAATGCCCTCAGTATACCTAGAGATCAATGCCCTCAGTATACCTAGAGATCAATGCCCTCAGGATACCTAGAGATCAATGCCCTCAGTATACCTAGAGATCAATGCCCTCAGTATACCTAGAGATCAATGCCCTCAGTATACCTAGAGATCAATGCCCTCAGTATACCTAGAGATCAATGCCCTCAGTTTACCTAGAGATCAATGCCCTCAGTATACCTAGAGATCAATGCCCTCAGTATACCTAGAGATCAATGCCCTCAGTATACCTAGAGATCAATGCCCTCAGTATACCTAGAGATCAATGCCCTCAGTATACCTAGAGATCAATGCCCTCAGTATACCTAGAGATCAATGCCCTCAGTATACCTAGAGATCAATCGACATTTAAATTAGGCTGCACAACTCCCCCTAAAATGAGATAGACTCGCCCTTGTGCTGCGAGCCTTCCGCTAGTAACCACCTTGTTTGGATTCAACGACCGTTAAGATGAGCCAATTATCGACCGCCATATTGATCACCGGACGGCATGATGAATCCAATCAGGCGAAACGTCTCGTAAAAAAGGGCGAACGAAAACCAATCCTTGGGTGGCATGAACCAATCCAAAGCCTCGAGGGCAAACCAAGGCTAATCAGCAGGGTGGTGAACATTGGCCAATCATCGAGCGCCATGTCACCAGGAATCAATCACCACCAACATGTCGTTTGATTTCCAATCCCAAATTCTCTTTATCCAAATGTCAACAAACCTCCAGTGTTGAAAACACCCGGGAATGAGCCCCCAGGTCAGCTTCACACGCCCCTGATGCCCGTAAACACTGTTAAAAAAAAGGTAATAAAGGAGACAATCAGTAGCAGCAGTGAGGAGGATTCGAACCTGCAAGGTACTCCCCCAAAAGAACACGCCCCCAACCCCACGATATCCTCGTGACCCTTACTGATTTTCTCACTGATCCGTCACGTTAATGTGATAGCAAGTTACGCCTCTGGGAAGCTGCCAATGTGAGTTGATTATTATTCTAATTATTAATTATGGAAGCCTGTGTATAGGACCGGAAGCCTGTGTATAGGATTGGAAGCCTGTGTATATGACTGGAAACCTGTGTATATGACTGGAAGCCTGTGTATAGGACTGGAAGCCCGTGTATAAGACTGGAAGACCGTGTATAGGACTGGAAGCCTGTGTATAGGTCTGGAAGCCCGTGTATAGGTCTGGAAGCCTGAGTATAGATATACTTGAGAATGGCATCCAGGTCTCGCCCCCCCCCCCTTCCCCCCTCCCAGGATGTAGCCTCAAAACAATTGCTTAACTCCCAGGTATACCTATTTACTGCTAGGTGAACAGTGGCATTAGGTGAATGGAAACGGGCCCAACCATTTCTGTCCCACCCGAGAACCGAACCCGGGATCCCACAATTGTGTGTCGACGAGATCGATGTTAACTGTGATGTCGGATAACATAATTGTTTCAACGTGAGTTACTTTTCCTCAAGCTTCAAGCTCCAGGAAGCTCATAAAGTTTGCTGGCTGTATCATACACTATACTTTCCCGTAACGTATTAGTGTATTAGTGTGTATTAGTGCCTCTAGGCATAGTGTATACTATAGCTCTGGCTACAACTCCAACAGTCTGCTTGTAACTCTTTATGTATATTTTTTCCTAAATAAACCTGATCGTTAATATATAGTAAGACGTGTTGTGTTTGTTGTCTGGGTCCCGATGGCCACGCTACTGAGCCAGGGAGCAGCCTCAGCTCTGGGCAGGGAAGGTGGGGAGGGCGGGGAAGTGGGAGGAGGTGGAGGGGTGACAAGAAGGGGAGGGAAGTGGGAGGAGGTTGGGGGAGACAAGAGGGGGGGGCAGGAGGAGGGCTGGAAACATCACTCAGCGGTTCTTTATGTGGCCGTGTGTCCGGGTGGTCAGCTGGGGCACCTGCCTTATCTCCTGGGTGTGATGTGTGGTGGTGGGGGGGGGGGGGGCGGTACCCCTAAAAATATTCTTGGGTGTTCCTGTGAGAATGGGTAAAATCCCATTCTCACATCTTGGGTTTAGTCTAATATGCAGGTGTGCCTCTTATATCTTGGGTTTTAGACAAAACCCAAGATGGGTTATGGCGTTAAGATTCCTTAAACGAAGCACTAATGGTGCAGTGATCTGCACTGACTCTAAAGCAGCGTTACAAATCTTTACTAATAATCAGGAAGAAAATCTTGCGATAGTCACTGAGATCAAGCGAGTGGTGAGAGTACTAACCAATCAAGGAAGAATCGTCAAATTTCTGTGGATCCCCTCCCATGTTGGAATATGTGGGAATAATCGAGCACATGTGCTGGCTGGTGAAGGTGCTGAAGGAGACCACATTGAATACTTCATACCCAAGACTTTTCTACAAATTAGAGGTATTGTCAGGCAACATCACCGTGACAAGGTAACTGAGGAAAGGAGGACAGAAGAACAACTCAGTGAACCTGTACGCTGGTACAACATGGTTGCAGTTGGCAATCCCAATCATTTTGGACGAAGAGGAGGTGGCCACAGGAGAGAATCAGTAATAGCGAGAATCCGTCTTGGATACAAATATCCATGGAGACGGAATGGAAGCAACAGTTGAGTAGAGGAGTTGCATATTCCGCGGTGAGAGTGACGGACACCGCCTTGGCCACTACCTGAGAGAATGTGAACACCTGAGAGACGTTAGAAATATGTGTAGAATAATAAACCCCACATTGTTTGAGTTAGGGAAAACACTCTTTGTCAAATATAGATACTGTTCTTAAAAGATTTCCTCATTTTACACCCGCAAGATAAGGTAAGATTTTTAAGGGTTGACGAATGTTAATCTTCTTGTTTGAAAAGCTGTTCACTTGAGACAGTTAAGTAAGTCCCAGCTGTGTCTGGGTACATGAGACAGTATGAACCACCCAGCGGGTTTTCTTCCTACTGGGGAGTGTTGTACATTCTGCTATGGCAGAATGTCGACACACAGGATGAGTGGCGCTGCCCAATAAACTCGCCCTTCGGGGCAAAATTAAATTAAAATATATTACAATAGGGGGGGGGGGGAACCCGTCCACACAAAATGTCCCCACCCCCTCCGACAAAACCCCCTCTCCACCCCTAAAAAAATTCTTGCGTGTTCCTGTGACTAAATCATTCGCTATTGTTCCTCTATAACAACATTTATATCCAGGGGCGCCCAGTGTGAAAAAGTTTGAATTTGGAATTTATTTTGTGGATTTGAAAACATTTAATTTCTTTATCCTTATTCCTGTCGTGGTATTTTAATATTACATCCGTCAACTTTAACTGAAAGTCTAGATGGGTCTCGTGAGGAAGGACTTGCTTATCTAACACGTTAAGTGTAGTAAGCAGCTCATTCCTCACTCTGATACCATAGATGAACAATTGACTAGGCGCGAGCAAACACTGAGACCTCAAAAGTTTGAAATCTCCTTCACTTAGACCGTTGACCTTCGCATATCGCCGGAGCCAATCTAACGTGTAGGTTATGGGCTCTCACAACGTATTTACACTGTTGTGTGGTGTTATGAATTCAGCCCAATTCTCAAAAGCAGTCTCAATATGAATAGCAATAGTAATTTCAGGCAACAAGGCAGAACACAAATAGAGCAATAAAATGTGTGGGGTGTACGAAAAGACAGTATTCAACATAACACAGTTTATTACAAAAACTACTAACTACTACAACAATGAAAGAAATATCAATGACGTTACTCGAAATCCTTCCTGTGACACATTTACTGACAGCTAGACACCAGCCACGAGTGCTGCAAAATGAACTAACTTGAACATACTGAGTGATCACAGAGGAATCAGTCAAGCAAGCAAGACATACTAAGTCTATAATCACTAATGCAACAACAACAACAAGGTAGGTTAGGAGACATGCCTCCAGTAACCTCCTATCAGTTACTCTACGCTCTTGCAGCCCTTCCTTGCAATGGCGGTTGCAATACAACCGCCATTGCAATACTATCCCGAAGATCAATAATTAATGAATACAAATACGTCACCTTTCACACTGGACCAGCAATTATAACATCAATGGCATGAATTTCCTCTGGGGCCTTCCATACCCCGACGAATTCAGGTGACTAGTGCAATCCCACGGACCGATAAGTAATCGCCACGTCTACGTTACTTTACAATGACGTTACTCTCCCGAGTCAATCAAATTACCTGTCCACTGACAGATATTTATAACCGATGGTATGTTAATGAAACAATGGCGCCTTCGTGTGAGTCGATCAACCTTGATCGGAATTAATTACCTTGACTTCCAGGAATCCGTTACTACCTGTCTAACTGACAGTACTTAAAATGCAAGTTCAGCCCTTCCGGAATTACTACACTTCTTGTCTGGCTTGGCTAGCCTCCCTGACCGACTAAAACAGCTGTTCCTTGGAAAATTATTAACCCAAACGTATCTTACGTTACTTAAATTGTCTTAGAACAATTTCTCTATAAGCAATGGACGTTCCCTTGGTTACTATACATTAATTGACTCACAATCACCTCACTAAATACTGGACTTCGATCACAACCAAATACACAGGAAACTATAACACCAAGTGCTCGTCCCAATGACGAGTTTCACCCACGACACAATAAATCACCATACCCGGTGATTTAAACGATACAATGACAATTACTGCAGAACACCAGTAAATAACACACTCGGTGCTTTAACCCATTGGAACACAGTCCATACTATTTACTGAACTACAATAACACACACAGTGATGATTGATCATCACTAACAACAATCACGGCCCAACAGTTCACAACCCCTTTGCAAGACACACACAAACGGTGCTCTAATTCACTATATTAGAATACGGCCCAACACTTTACTATCCGGTTGCAAGGACACCCGGTGCTCTAATTACCACTCAGAACACGGCCCCACACTTTGCAACCCAGTTGCAATAACCACTTACTGCAACCACGGTAATGACACACTAGGCTTCGTAACACTATAATTATATATATCGTACCTGCTGACCACCTGTAGCCTTCAGCTACCAAACTATAATGTAGAACACTAAGGAGATCACACACTCCTGATCAACTTTGACAAGTGATTAGCGATCCCATGGATCGATAATTACTCCCGTGAATTACGTTACTCGACAGAGTTGTCAGCTGTCATTCCTGACAGCCACGTCACTCACACTTCACCACAAGTCTACCAAAATTACGTTAACGAGTCAGACACATAAATATATATATATATATATATATAATCACATTTATCACAGCCCTTGGAACACAACACTTGTAATAAAACGCACATTGATATTACTCCACAATAATCAAATGCCAGGAAATCCCCGGTGTTACCACACTGACTCTACCGTGCAATGATGACTGGAACTGTACTCTTCTCCTGCAAAAGGCTTCACGGACACGGGACAATATAGTTATAAATCACCAGGAATGAAATACCTAAAAATCCCACCAGAGTGGAGTATAAAATACACTAGGACGTCCCACACGGTCCTCGTCTGATATGTGTACAGTGTTCCCGTATGTACACCCACACACACTCACACTCCCTTCTCTGTGAGGGGAGAGACATCAGAGTGGCGAGATGTCAGCAGCGGAGACCCACAGGGCTCTGTATTTGGACCCATCCTGTTTCTAATATATGTAAATGATCTTCCAGAGGGTATAGATTCATTCCTCTCAATGTTTGCTGATGATGCAAAATTTGTGAGAAGAATTAAGATAGATGAAGATAGACAGAGACTACAGGATGACCTGGACAGGCTGGAGGAATGATTTAGAAAATGGCTCCTAAAGTTCAACTCAGGAAAGTGTAAAGTAATGAAATTAGGCAAAGGGAGCAGAAGGCTGAACACAAGGTACCATCTGGGAGGGGAAATCATGCAAGAGTCAAATAGAGAGAAAGATCTGGGGGTTGATATCACACCGAACCTGTTCCCAGAGGCACACATCAAAAGGATATCATCAGCGGCATATGCTAGTTTGGCCAACATAAGAACTGCCTTTAGAAACTTGTGTAAGGAATCGTTCAGGACCCTGTATACCACTTATGTCAGACCAATCCTGGAATATGCAGTTCCTGCCTGGGGTCCATATCTAGTTAAACACAAGACAAAGTTAGAGAAGATTTAGCGGTATGCCACCAGACTTGTCCTGGAACTAAGTGGTATAAGCTATGAGGAAAGACTGAAGGAGCTGAATCGCACGTCCCTGGAAAACAGAAGAGTAAGGGGAGACATGATAACCACCTACAAAATTCTCAGAGGAATTGACAGGGGTAGATAAAGATAAACTGTTTAACACGGGTGATACGCGAACAAGGGGACACAGGTGGAAACTGAGTACCCACATGAGCCACAGGGACGTTAGAAAGAACTTTTTCAATGTCAGAGTAGTTAACAGATGGAATGCATAAGGCAGTGATGTGGTGGAGGCTGACTCCATACATAGTTTCAAATGTAGATATGATAGAGCCCAATAGGCTCATGAACCTGTACACCAGTTGATTGACAGTTGAAAGGCGGGACCAAAGAGCCAGAGCTCAAGCCCCGCAAGCACAATTAGGTGAGTACACACACACATTACAGGGGCATTGTGGCTGAGTAGATAGCGCTCGAGGGTCATGGTCCTAAGGCCCCGAGTTCGATTCCCAGCCGAGTCAGACACAAGTGGTCATTTTCATTCACCTGATGCGTCTGTTCATCTAGCAGTAAATTTGAATTAGACAGCCACTACGGCCTGCATCCTGGGGATGTGTGTGTGTGTATTACAGAGAAATATATGTAGCAGATATGATGGAGGAAAACAGATCAAGAGTCAGTATATTAGACAACTGACGGTTAGAAAGGCGGGGTCCAAGAGCTAACAGCTCGATCCTGCTGGCACAAATAGTAAATACACATACAACTGAGCTGACAGCTCTCTGGAGTCGTTGTTCTGAGGGCCCGAGTTCCATTCCTGGTTGAGAGAGAGTATGGGAGAGCGTGCAAGATAGGAAGAGAGATAGAGCTCGAGCGTAGAGTTAAGAGAAAGATCCCGTCAACAATATTTTTATCTATAAGAGGAGCTCCGTCGTCATATTTTCGGTGGCGACGACTTTTCTGTAAAATTTATATTTTCCTCTCGCATATGGAATTGTGTGATTCGGTTTTATATTCATATTTTCGCATTTCTCTGAGCGGAGCTGTGTGGCATGGAACGAGGGAGGCAGGAAGAGGGGAGGAGAGAGGGCTACAGAGACAGGAGGAGGAGGAGGAGGAGGAAGAGGAAGAGGGGAAGAATCAGCAGGGGACATGTGTAGGAGGAGGAATTGTTGAAAGAAATATACCTACACATCAATCGGAATCTTTGTCCTGAAGACCAGATGAAATAGATTACATTAGCTGTATTTGCCAACATGAGAACTGCATCAGGAATTTGGAATAAAGGATCATTCAGCCCTTTGTGTGCTATATGTCGGAAAAAACGACACCATGAACTAACTTTTAATACAATATGCAGATAATATTGCTGCTGATTTTGTACTAACAAATTAACCCAAAGTATATTATTTAATCATTCAATAAAATTAGAATTGCGGAGTTTTCCCTGAAAGGGAAGAAAAGGGAACTATCAGAAGAGAGCGCCAAGCCATTACGACTATATAGCACTTGGAAGGCGTCAGGATAAGTATTTGGGATGGGACGGGGGAAGGAATGGTGCCCAACCACTTGGACGGTCGGGGATTGAACGCCGACCTGCATGAAGCGAGACCGTTGCTCTACCGTCCACCCGAAGTGGTTGTGTCCTGGAAGAAAACGAGGATATCATTGCCAAGTCACCAAAAGTAAATTCACCAGCTAATACTATTGTGAATTCATCTTAAAACATCAGTCTCTGAACTGTAAACATCATAAAAACATATCTCCTGGAACGAACTTAATTATCAGTACTAAAACAAATTAAATATCAACCCTCTTTCCACTTCTTGATAAAAACGCAGTTGAAGAAAAGGCCGATGGGGGAGGAAGAGAGGGAGCAGCCAGTTTTAACCCGATACGGTAAAATGTGTCGTGTTGACGTCCGAATATTTGTGATCTACAAGTTATTCTCGCGGAGTTGGACAACACAGATCAACACCGTCGTATCCAGGGAAGACATTGCATGTATCCGTAAAGTAATAATATATTATAGAGCTCTTATTTATTGTGTAATATGCTGTTACGGTTATGCCGTATGAACAAACACACCAAAGGGTGAGCAATAATTCCATCCTTTATTTCTGAATATTATATACATGTGAACTGAATATTTTATGTGTAGCAAATTTGACGGTGGAAAACTCGTTGGCAGGTAATTGAGACGTGGAGTTACTATTGTGGAGTCAGAGACGGGGACCACGTGACCGAACTTGTCACATCCTGCTTATAACGACGCCATCAGCACGAGACCTGAGTCTGGCTGGCTACTCACGGGTTCTATACCCGTACCAGAATGTTAAAGCCTTCTAGTTAGATAAGGCTTTAATTCATTCGTACTAACCATTGTAGTTTAACTTAGACATTTTCTACCACTCGATTAATTTTTATTTGCTAGGCTATAATTAATAAACCCCCCAACTTGTGTAGAAAGCTACTTGTGGGAAAATTAAACATACAGTCCACTTCAGTGTCATACAGTTTGCTATCGAAATTAATGAATTAATAAACTATAATTAAATTATAAATATTTAAATAAATTAATTAATACTTGTAACTAAAATAAATAATAGAATCCCACGAGTCAGTTTTCTCCACAACATTCGTCAGGTGACATCTGGGGTAAGAGGCGCCGCTGTGTGTACTCTTCATTTCGTCAAACACAGAGAAGGTTCAGACAAGCCAGAGGAGTTGTCTGTCCTGCGAGGGAAGGCAAAAAGAGTTGTTCCTCACCTCACTAGAAGAGAAGAATGAAGACATGATCATCTCATGACATATTATCATGGGAGTAAACAAGGATGGATTATATATCATAACTGTTAATGAAACAAGAGGTCACATATGGAACTAAGTACCCAAATCAGTCACACATACATTATAAAGAATTATTTCAGTGTCAACACACTATGTAATCACTATTCTAAACAGTTTCGGGAATCTCTACACCAGTTCAACTTAACCATCCTTAACCTAACCTTAGTTAGAAAGGGATATAACTCACTAAAACTATTCAATTACCATTTATCCAATTTTCCTTATCCTATCTCATAACCAGAGGGTTTAGACCCCTCTTACCTCGAAATTATACTATATATTTAAGGTAGGAATATATTTTTACATATAAACCTAACATTCCCTAATTCAACCCTATACTATAATTTCGAGGTAAGGGGGGTCTAAACCCTCTGGTTATGAGATAGGATAAGGAAAATTGGGTAAATGGTAATTGAATAGTTTTAGTGAGTTATATCCCTTTCTAACTAAGGTTAGGTTAAGGATGGTTAAGTTGAACTGATGTAGAGAAAATTCCCATTATTATCATATTTTTCCATTAACCCCCCCCCCCCTCCAGGTAATAGAGGTTAAGTTGAGGATGGTTGTACTGATGTGAAGAAAATACTACGAAAATTATGCAATATTGAACCAAGATCCGTGTATCGGAGGTTAGATCCAGGGGGGTTGGGTTGATGCAAAACAACACTTTCCTCCCATAAATACAATAAATTTGAAGTTAGATAAAGGGAGGTTAGGTAATGGGTGGTTGGGTTGATGCACAAATAACACGTTCCTCCCATATTTACGATAAATTTGAGGTTAGATAAAGGGAGGTTAGGTCCGGGACGGTTGGGTTGATGTGTAAAAACAAAAACACCTTCCCAACAATATAGCTACAATATTGAACACAATTCCAAGTTTTAAAGGAGAGGGGGCTGTTAGGTTCATATCCAAAACATCACTTTCCTATGAATATGGTTACAATGTTCAACAAAGAAGCTAGTAGGTTAGGCACAGTGCGGATAGGTTCATATCCAAAACTTCACTTTTCGAAGAAAATAGATAAAATTTTCAACAAAGCTCCAAGACTCTTGCAGGTTAGGCACGGGCATTTAGGTTCATATCCGAAAAACATCACTTCTCTGAGTATATGTTGTATCAGAGATTAGGTCCAGGTTTACATGAAATGGGCAAAAATGTGGGTAAAATGGGCTTTGGCTGTGCTATGATACACAACATTTAGGCATATTTGGTGGAAATTGTCTCCAATTTGGTGGCGATAGCTTAAATTTCCCCAACTTTAATCAAAATCTGCTAGGTCAGGGTTAGGTAAGGCTATGTAGGGTAGGTTGGAATATGTGAAAACTTGGCTAAAATGGTCTTTGGCTGAGCTATGTAACAAAACATTTTGGGTATATTTGGTAGAAATTGTCTTAAATTAGGTTGAATTTAGGTGAGTAGGCATAAATTTCACGAACTTTAATCAAATGTAGCTTGGGATATGCTAGGTCAGGTTAGGTAAGGCTGTGTAGGGTAAGATGGAATAGGTGAAAACTTGGGTGAAATGAACTTTGGCTATGCTAAGATACAAAACATTTGGGTATATTCGGTGGAAATTGGCTTAAATTAGGTTGAATTTAAGTGGGAAAGGCATAAATTTTGCCAACTTTAATCAAATCTAACTTTGGATATGCCATGTGAGGTTGGGTAGGGTTGTCTAGGGCAGGTTGGAATAGGTGAAAACTCAGCTAAAATGAGCTTTGACCGTGCTATGTTACAAAACATTTTTGGGTATATTTGGTGGAAATTGTCTTAAATTAGGTCGAATTTAGGTGGTATAGCTTAAATTTCGTCAACTTTATCCAAATCCAGGTTTGGATATGCTAGGTTAGATTAGGTGAGGCCGTGTAGGGTAGGATATATATATATATATATATATATATATATATATATATATATATATATATATATATATATATATATATATATATATATATATATATATATATAATATCTTAGGGGTAATGAACTAGCATGTTTATGAAATAGTGTAAATTTTCCTATTTGGGGTTCGAGCTATATGGCCAACTCATGTAATGTATGGACAGAGGTGACATAGGCTTGTATGTGAGGATATGGGATGGTCATATTTAGCAAGTTTAGTTTTTGCTAGGTTGAATTTAGTCAAATTTGTGTAGTATAAGTATATTTTTTGATAGATTTAGATGAATTTATGTTTTAATAGGATGCATTTTGATAAGATATAGCAAATTTGCTTAAAATTATAATAGAAAATACTGACTTCACCTAACCTTACCTGCCCTAACATAACTAAGGCTAGAACAAATAAGTCTGTTAGATGGTTTGCATAAATAAATATGGGTGGCCTGATTGGAGAGGATGTAACAAGGAAGGTATTGTTATGACATTAAAAACAATGGACATATGTTAGATGAATAGTTTAGCACTAATAATGTTGAAATATTAATGGAAAATGAATTAGTTTTATATTGAGCTCATAGGAAGTCATGTGTACCATTTTTATATGTGAAATTCTGACTTTTGGGGAGTTGGTTAAACTTAGTGTATTATAATTAATGTCCTAAATATACCTAGAAAAATATCATGCAAATTGTGTATTGTTTGACCCAGTTGGTTGTGTTTGTATTTGTACATATATAGCACAATTAATATACTTGTGCATTAATTGTGCAGATTATGTATTTTGCATAAGTTGTATGATTATTGCAATTATGTATTGATTATATTTCTATAAATTGTGTATTGTTTTGTGCAAGTTGTATGTATTAATTTTATATGCTTTTTTGTATGTGTATTTGTAGAAATTATGTAGTTGTGTATTTAATGAAAATGTGCTAGTTATGTATTGTTCATATTTTGGTAAGTTGTGTATTGATTATATTTTTGAGCAAGTTGTGTATTAGTTGTGTAAATGTCGTAATTGTATTTGTGTAAATCGTGTATTTATGCTAGTTGTGAATTTTCATATTTGGGGTAATTATGTATTGTACGTATTTGTGTAAGTTGTGTAATATTATGAAAGATGTGTAATATTTGTGAAAGTTGTGTATTAATTGCGCATGTTGTGTAATTGCATATGGACGAATTGTTTATTTATACCTTTGTGTATTGATTGTCATTGTGCAAGTCGAGTAATTATATAGCAAGTTTTCTTGTATTAATTGTGCAAAAATGTATAATAATTACACAAATTGTGTAATAATTGTCCATGTTTTATAATAATTTTTGTGCTAATAGTGCATTTATGCAAGTTGTGTTTTTAATTTGTTGAAGTGGAACTGGTGCAACTGTAGTTTTGTGTGCAAATTGTGTATTTTGTGTAAGCTCTGTAATCTGAAAAATAGATCTTCATGGTGTAAGTGTATTTTGGTTTATGAGACAATGTGTAGGTATTTTGTGAAAATTATGTTTGTGAAATTGTGTAATTTTAGTGAAAGCGCATTTTTAATTGTCTAAATGCATAAGCATTTTGACATATTTGTGCAAATACCATACTTTGTGTAAATGTCATACTCTGAGTGTACATGCAATATTGTGTAAATGGTATATTTTTGTGTGCAACTGACATATTTTGTATGTAAATGTCATATTTTGTCTATAAATGACATAGTTTTGTGTGATGGTATATTTGAATGTAAATAATATATTTTGTGCATAAATGACATATTTGATGTGTAAATGCTGTATTTTCTGTGTATGGCATAAATTACATCTGATTAATGGGGAAATGGTGGCAAAAAACTAGGCTATTCTCTATGAATGTTTGGGTTGCGGAGTGCGTGTAGGTATGTATGCTTGTATTTGCGAGTGTTGGTTTAGAAACAAGTTAGCTGATTTGCGTAGCAAGACTAGGATTTTTTTGAGGTGTAGAAATGATTAGCCTATGAATATAGTGGCTAGCATCCAGCTGAGTTGCTAGATGGTTGAATTGAGGTGCGACATTTGGATAGCTATTTGATGGATGTGAGGACAGTTGACTAGCCTATGAACACAGATACTAATCCGCTGTGCTGCCAGATGTGTGGTAACTACTTGTAGATTAAAGTACGAAATCTAGCTATAGGGTTTCATAATTGCTGTTGTGTATAAAACTAGAATAAGAGCTATTTATTTAAACTAGTATTGTAAACTAATACTTTAAGTGGGATTCCTTGGTTGTTTTAAGCATAGGGTGGACAAGAATATGAATGAGATTGGGTGGAAATATATAGAAGCTGCCTCGTATGGGCCAATAGGACTTCTGCAGTTACCTTTATTCTTATGTTCAGCTCACCTGCTATGCTGCCAGGTGTAAGATTCTGCATAAATTGCTGTAAGTCATTTGGGCAGCTTTTTAGCTTTTGAACCCATTAGTGCATAAGATTACAGTTGTGGATGACTAAAATGTATATTCTCAAACCTCTGATTAGGTTAGGTGGGGATGGTTAGTCTAGCCATTTTGAGTAATAACATCAAATACAGTACATATGCAGGTAGGTCGCCAAAGGTCGCATTGGTCATCTGGTGACGTCATACATAGTTCGAAAAGTCAGGTTGCAGTAGAGCCTTAACACTTAAATGCTAATGGCCAACAATACCTTATCCCCATACTGAGGTCGCTTTTCGTGATGTCACTAAACAACAACTGGTCTGTAGAATGTATTTGTTTGTTATATAATAAGTTGGGTTAGGATGGTTTGATAGGATTTATGAAATGAATAACGGAAAATATGAGCAATGAGCGAAAAAATATGAGAAAAGGTACCAGAATATCGCCTGTGATGTCACAGAGTACAGTTGAGGTATTGGGAGTGATTAAGAGTTCGCACTAATGTGTGAACCTCCTAGGATCCCCATTTACCACGTCGGCTGGAAGCTTTGAGCTCATTGGTGCCTCGCACCGCATTGGGGATGCATGATGACATCAGAAAGAAGGTAACTGCAGAAGGTCTTATTTCAAAACATAAGAGGCTTGCTTTTACTGAATGAGTATTTTGATTTGTTATATGCTACAGTAAGGTGTGGGAGGCATGTTTTGAGCGAATGTGAGACGTGCATATATATTTATGCACGTGCAAATATATTTATGCGTTTAAGCAGCAATATTGGATTACTACTGAAATTGCATTGAAGTCACCACGCCTAGCAGGGGTCTGTTTTCATACAAATGGATGATAGTGAGTTTTCATTTTTATTTGCCCTATGCTCAATAAACTATCCTTGAAGAAAAAGATTGACAAAGCTTAAACTACATTATCTAGACAGGGGAAGAAATAGGAGTGACATGATAGAGGTGTGACTGAATGGACATGTCAAAGGGGGGATATTAATACTATAATCACGAGACAGAACACGAAACAATGGGTATAAATTGGATAAGTTTTAAATTTAGGAAATAGACCTAGGTAATACTGGTTTGGTAACAATGCGAGAATGCTGAGATATATGATAGTTCTTGCTCTCTGTTGCTCCCCCTTTTGCTACATGCAATGGACGATGGTTGGAAGTAAATATGAAATTTAAGATAGTCTAGGGATGATGGTATTTTACATTAGGTTTCAGGGTTACTGTTGTATCGCAAAACACACGACTCATAGACCGGCTTTTTAATCCCCCTTGATCGTGCCTGTGCAGGAGCGCTGAGCGTCTAGCTGGTGATGTCATTGACCATTAGCGATGCCTGTGCATGGGTCACTGGGGTGACGAAAAGCATGTATGACTGCGAGGGACCTTTTAATCCCCTTGAGCGAAATTTTATGGATTATAAGGCAATCACCCGCTGGGGTAACGAAAAACTGCTATGACTACGAGTGTCCCCTCAAAACTGTAATGAAAAACAGGCACGCCTACACGTGTCCCTCGAAAAAAGCAAAACGGACACGCGTAGGCGTACTTTCCACTACTCCCGCTGCCCACCAATCCGCCCACCAACCCACCCACCAACCCACCTCCAACTCGCCCACCAACCTACCTCCAACTCGTCCACCAACCCGCCCAGCGCCAGGCATCACAGTGCTACGCTCTGAGTACTGATGACAAGCAAGAAGGTTGGAACATGTCGTGACGGACGACTGTAAGGCGGGGACCAGGAGCTGAGTCTTGACCTGCGCGCGCACACATGCGAGGAACAAGGTCCAGAGTTGACAGAATTTGCACAAGAGAACAATTAAATTCCAGCAATACAGGTATACAACGAGACCGAGAGCTAGATCTCACTTCCCCCATAATTACAGATAGGTAAGTACGGCTAGGTAGACACACGTGTACAGATGTGCTCAGAAACAGCCAGGAACAGCTGGCCTCATTATGCCTGCACACCTGCTGTCATAACACACACCTGGGCTCATATTGCTCGCTCAGAACCACACACACACACGGCGCCAGGATGAAAACGGAAACCAGGAATTATTGTACCTCTGGTGACTCTGTATACAGCTCGTACCAGAGACAGGTTGTCTCGTTGGGCACCATTCCTTTCCCCCGTCCCACCCCAAATCCCTATCCTGATTCCCTTCCAAGCGAGTCGTAATGGCTTGGCGCTTTCCCCTGATAATTCCCTCCCGTCCCTCCTGGACCTGGTTTCTAGACTTCACTTGGCTCTGTCAGAGACGGGATTCATCCACTTTCGAAACCTGTACATCTTTCCTCAATCATGGCGCCTTTGTTTACATTTAATTAACATTTCATGAGCTCTCAAGCACTGCGAGGTTGTTTATAGGAGTAATAACCTTGGAGTGTGTCGTGTTGAAGCTCGTAAACCATTTACTGTTAAACAGATGAGTAAGGACAGATGTACAGGTTTCGTAATGGGTTGTGTAAATGGTTGGTCTGGCGGTGGTCATAACTCTTCTGATTATTGCAGTGTCTCAGGCGTCCTCTGAGCGTTATATTATTGTACCTCTGGTGTCTCCTCTTCTGGACAACCTCGTACCTGTACTGTCCTGCTCTTGTTGTACCTCCGCCTCGCTCTCTTCTGTACACTCTTACTCCTCTGAGGCCAGATTCACGGATGCACTTACGCAAGAACTTACGAACGTGTACATCTTTCCTCAATCTTTGACGACTTTGGTTATATTTATTAAACAGTTTACATGCATGAAAACTTCCCATTCAGCTGTTGTTATTGTTATGAACTGCCTCCTGGTGCTTCGAAGCTCATTTTTAATAATTGTAAACAAAGCCGACAAAGATTGAGAAAAGATGTACAGGTTCGTTAGTGCTTGCGTAACTGCTTCGTGAATTTGGCCCCAGGCCTCTGTTCTTAATTCTCGTGACCTTCCTTATTCTTAATGTTATACACCTGACGTCCTGCGTGTTCTTGGTGTTATACACCTGACGTCCTGCGTGTTCTTAATGTTATACACCTGACGTCCTGCGTGTTCTTGGTGTTATACACCTGACGTCCTGCGTGTTCTTAATGTTATACACCTGACGTCCTGCGTGTTCTTAGTGTTATACACCTGACGTCCTGCGTGTTCTTAGTGTTATACACCTGGCGTCCTGCGTGTTCTTAGTGTTATACACCTGGCGTCCTGCGTGTTCTTAGTGTTATACATCTGACGTCCTGCGTGTTCTTAGTGTTATACATCTGGCGTCCTGCGTGTTCTTAGTGTTATACACCTGGCGTCCTGCGTGTTCTTAGTGTTATACACCTGGCGTCCTGCGTGTTCTTAGTGTTATACACCTGACGTCCTGCGTGTTCTTAGTGTTATACATCTGACGTCCTGCGTGTTCTTAGTGTTATACATCTGGCGTCCTGCGTGTTCTTAGTGTTATACACCTGACGTCCTGCGTGTTCTTAGTGTTATACATCTGACGTCCTGCGTGTTCTTAGTGTTATACATCTGGCGTCCTGCGTGTTCTTAGTGTTATACACCTGACGTCCTGCGTGTTCTTAGTGTTATACACCTGACGCCCTGCGTGTTCTTAGTGTTATACACCTGACGTCCTGCGTGTTCTTAATGTTATACACCTGACGTCCTGCGTGTTCTTAGTGTTATACATCTGGCGTCCTGCGTGTTCTTAGTGTTATACACCTGACGCCCTGTGTGTTCTTAATGTTATACACCTGACGCACTGTGTGTTCTTAAGGTACCTCTGGCATCCTTTATGCCTAAGGTCATCATACTTCTGGCAACAACCTCCCCAAAAGCTACCGTACCTCTGGGGTTGCGTGAACACAAACGACCCCAGAAGAGACTAAGCTAACGAGGCAATTGCAGAATCATAGTTAATCCGGCCTGTCGTCGTTACAACGCTTCAGTGCGCGTCTTTACGTCGTGGCGCTAATAACGACCTCATCTTGTGGTCGTTTAACCCCCAATGTCTTCATCCCTTGAGCACTAGCCCCTCCCCCCTTACCCTTCCCTATCCCTCCCCCTCCCCCCATCCCAAATCCTTATCCTGACCCCCTTCCAAGTGCTGTGTATAGCCGCTATGGCTTGGCGCTTTCCCCCCCTGCAACCCGTCCTCGACTCAAGTCCATTACATCCAGCGGTCGCCCCCACAGACGCATTCATAAATTTTAACATGCTGTTCATTCAAAACAAGAATTTTCTCAAATATAAATTAATATTATAATATATTAGCATATTGTGCATATATAGGCATAGGTTAGGTTAGGTTAGGTGTTTAGGTTCGGTTGGCGATTATTTGCATTTGTAGTACGTGGGTGAAGCATTTATAGCGTTGTGGTTCGAACAAAACTCGTCAGTGAAGCACTTGTTCCGGAAGTGTTCGAACGAAATCAGTTGTGAGTCATGTGTAAACCGCTTTTCATTCATAAACAGGGGGTTTGGCGGGTGGATGGAATCACTTTTGGATCTTTGTTTGGAGGACGGGCTGCCCCCTGATAGCTCCCTCCTTCCCTCAGCCCGTGCTTCTCTGGTTCATTCACGTTTCCTGAGTTCTGAATACGGATCGAATCCAACTAATCCGGAAACGCTGAGAGCGACGGTGTCGCCTCTTGCAGGTCGGGGTTCAATCCCCCGACCGTCCAGGTGGTGGTGGGGCACCATTCCTTCCCTCCGTCCCGTCCCGAATCATTATCCTCATATCCGAGTGCAGTACAGTCGTAACGGCTTAGCGCTTTCTCCTCACAATGACCTTGTCGTCTTATAAACAAAAGAATAAGACAAGAAACGAAGAAAAAAACAACTGCAAATCAAGATGCAAGAGCCGCAGTAACTAGCACACAAGCAGGAGTAATAGAGATACATTAATGGTTGTTGTTGTGGCAGTAATGGTGGGTGTTGTGGGGGTAATGGTGGGTGTTGTGGGGGTAATGGTGGGTGTTGTGGCAGTAATGGTGGGTGTTGTGGCAGTAATGGTGGGTGTTGTGGGGGTAATGGTGGGTGTTGTGGCAGTAATGGCAGGTGTTGTGGCAGTAATGGTGGGTGTTGTGGCAGTAATGGTGGGTGTTGTGGGGGTAATGGTAGGTGTTGTGGCAGTAATGGCAGGTGTTGTGGCAGTAATGGTGGGTGTTGTGGCAGTAATGGTGGGTGTTGTGGGGGTAATGGTGGGTGTTGTGGCAGTAATGGCAGGTGTTGTGACAGTAATGGTGGGTGTTGTGGCAGTAATGGCAGGTGTTGTGGCAGTAATGGCAGGTGTTGTGACAGTAATGGCAGGTGTTGTGGCAGTAATGGCAGGTGTTGTGGCAGTAATGGCAGGTGTTGTGGCAGTAATGTTGGGTGTTGTGGGGGTAATGGCAGGTGTTGTGGCAGTAATGGCAGGTGTTGTGACAGCTGGTGTGGTTGTAACGGAAGGCATTATAACAACAACAACGACAGGTGTTGTGGCACAGGAACTGTAAACACCTCGAACTAGAGCCACATTAGTGGTCCAAGAGGTGCTCACCAACCTCACTCTTCTCTCTCTCTCTCTCTCTCTCTCTCTCTCTCTCTCTCTCTCTCTCTCTCTCTCTCTCTCTCTCTCTCTCTCTCTCTCTCTCTCTCTCTCTCTCTCTCTCTCTCTCTCTCTCTCTCTCTCTCTCTCTCTCTCTCTCTCTCTCTCACGACCTATCATCGCCAGAACTTGGGGCTTCCTCCCCCTTTGATCTCCGGAAACACTAAAGTGGGATGCCCGCCTCTCCCAGCCTCCAGCTGCACGCCTCTCCCACCCTGCAGCTGCACGCCTCTCCCAGCCTCCAGCTGCACGCCTCCCCCAGCCTGCAGCTGCCCGCCTCTCCCAGCCTGCAGCTGCACGCCTCTCCCAGCCTCCAGCTGCACGCCTCCCCCAGCCTGCAGCTGCCCGCCTCTCCCAGCCTGCAGCTGCACGCCTCTCCCACCCTGCAGCTGCACGCCTCTCCCAGCCTGCAGCTGCACGCCTCTAGCCCAGCCTGCAGCTGCACGCCTCTCCCAGACTCCAGCTGCACGCCTCTAGCCCAGCCTGCAGCTGCACGCCTCTCCCAGACTCCAGCTGCACGCCTCTCCCAGCCTCCAGCTGCACGCCTCTCCCAGCCTGCAGCTGCCCGCCTCTCCCACCCTGCAGCTGCACGCCTCTCCCAGCCTGCAGCTGCACGCCTCTCCCAGCCTCCAGCTGCCCGCCTCTCCCAGCCTGCAGCTGCCCGCCTCTCCCAGCCTGCAGCTGCACGCCTCTCCCAGCCTCCAGCTGCACGCCTCTCCCAGCCTCCAGCTGCACGCCTCTCCCAGCCTCCAGCTGCACGGCTCTCCCAGCCTCCAGCTGCCCGCCTCTCCCAGCCTCCAGCTGCACGCCTCTCCCAGCCTCCAGCTGCACGCCTCTCCCAGCCTCCAGCTGCACGGCTCTCCCAGCCTGCAGCTGCACGCCTCTCCCAGCCTCCAGCTGCCCGCCTCTCCCAGCCTCCAGCTGCCCGCCTCTCCCAGCCTGCAGCTGCACGCCTCTCCCAGCCTGCAGCTGCACGCCTCTCCCAGCCTGCAGCTGCACGCCTCTCCCAGCCTGCAGCTACACGCCTCTCCCAGCCTGCAGCTGCACGCCTCTCCCAGTCTGCAGCTGCACGCCTCTCCCAGCCTGCAGCTGCACGCCTCTCCCAGCCTGCAGCTGCACGCCTCTCCCAGCCTGCAGCTGCACGCCCCTCCCAGCCTGCAGCTGCACGTCTCTCCCAGCCTCCAGCTGCACGCCTCTCCCAGCATGCAGCTGCACGCCTCTCCCAGCCTGCAGCTGCACGCCTCTCCCAGCCTGCTGCTGCACGCCTCTCCCAGCCTGCAGCTGCACGCCTCTCCCAGTCTGCAGCTGCACGCCTCTCCCAGCCTCCAGCTGCACGCCTCTCCCAGCATGCAGCTGCACGCCTCTCGCAGCCTGCAGCTGCACGCCTCTCCCAGCCTGCAGCTGCACGCCTCTCCCAGTCTGCAGCTGCACGCCTCTCCCAGCCTCCAGCTGCACGCCTCTCCCAGCATGCAGCTGCACGCCTCTCCCAGCCTGCAGCTGCACACCTCTCCCAGCATGCAGCTGCACGCCTCTCCCAGCCTGCAGCTGCACGCCTCTCCCAGCATGCAGCTGCACGCCTCTCCCAGCATGCAGCTGCACGCCTCTCCCAGCATGCAGCTGCACGCCTCTCCCAGCCTGCAGCTGCACGCCTCTCCCAGCATGCAGCTGCACGCCTCTCCCAGCCTGCAGCTGCACGCCTCTCCCAGCCTGCAGCTGCACGCCTCTCCCAGCATGCAGCTGCACGCCTCTCCCAGCCTGCAGCTGCACGCCTCTCCCAGCATGCAGCTGCACGCCTCTCCCAGCATGCAGCTGCACGCCTCTCCCAGCATGCAGCTGCACGCCTCTCCCAGCCTCCAGCTGCACGCCTCTCCCAGCATGCAGCTGCACGCCTCTCCCAGCCTGCAGCTGCACGCCTCTCCCAGCCTGCTGCTGCACGCCTCTCCCAGCCTCCAGTTGCCCGCCTCTCCCAGCCTGCAGCTGCACGCCTCTCCCAGCCTCCAGTTGCCCGCCTCTCCCAGCCTGCAGCTGCCCGCCTCTCCCAGCCTGCAGCTGCACCTAAGAACTCCATTCCGGCTATTAACAGTTTAAAGTAATTATGTGAGTTGAATCTGATGACCAATCAAGAAAAAGTTTTCAGGATAGTGAGAGGGAGCAGGGTGTAGATGGAGGCTGCCAGGGTGTAGATGGAGGCCGCCAGGGTGTAGATGGAGGCTGCCAGGGTGTAGATGGAGGCCGCCAGGGTGTAGATGGTGGCCGCCAGGGTGTAGATGGAGGCCGCCAGGGTGTAGATGGAGGCTGCCAGGGTGTAGATGGAGGCCGCCAGGGTGTAGATGGTGGCCGCCAGGGTGTAGATGGAGGCCGCCAGGGTGTAGATGGAGGCTGCCAGGGTGTAGATGGAGGCCGCCAGGGTGTAGATGGTGGCCGCCAGGGTGTAGATGGTGGCCGCCAGGGTGTAGATGGTGGTCGCCAGGGTGTAGATGGAGGCCGCCAGGGTGTAGATGGTGGCCGCCAGGGTGTAGATGGAGGCCGCCAGGGTGTAGATGGTGGCCGCCAGGGTGTAGATGGAGGCCGCCAGGGTGTAGATGGAGGCTGCCAGGGTGTAGATGGAGGCCGCCAGGGTGTAGATGGTGGCCGCCAGGGTGTAGATGGTGGCCGCCAGGGTGTAGATGGTGGCCGCCAGGGTGTAGATGGTGGCCGCCAGGGTGTAGATGGAGGCCGCCAGGGTGTAGATGGAGGCCGCCAGGGTGTAGATGGAGGCCGCCAGGGTGTAGATGGAGGCCGCCAGGGTGTAGATGGTGGCCGCCAGGGTGTAGATGGAGGCCGCCAGGGTGTAGATGGTGGCCGCCAGGGTGTAGATGGAGGCCGCCAGGGTGTAGATGGAGGCTGCCAGGGTGTAGATGGTGGCCGCCAGGGTGTAGATGGAGGCCGCCAGGGTGTAGATGGAGGCTGCCAGGGTGTAGATGGTGGCCGCCAGGGTGTAGATGGAGGCCGCCAGGGTGTAGATGGTGGCCGCCAGGGTGTTGATGGTGGCCGCCAGGGTGTAGATGGTGGCCGCCAGGGTGTTGATGGTGGCCGCCAGGGTGTAGATGGAGGCTGCCAGGGTGTAGATGGTGGCCGCCAGGGTGTAGATGGAGGCCGCCAGGGTGTAGATGGTGGCCGCCAGGGTGTAGATGGAGGCTGCCAGGGTGTAGATGGAGGCTGCCAGGGTGTAGATGGAGGCTGCCAGGGTGTAGATGGAGGCTGCCAGGGTGTAGATGGAGGCTGCCAGGGTGTAGATGGAGGCTGCCAGGGTGTAGATGGAGGCTGCCAGGGTGTAGATGGAGGCCGCCAGGGTGTAGATGGAGGCTGCCAGGGTGTAGATGGTGGCCGCCAGGGTGTAGATGGTGGCCGCCAGGGTGTAGATGGAGGCCGCCAGGGTGTAGATGGAGGCCGCCAGGGTGTAGATGGAGGCCGCCAGGGTGTAGATGGAGGCTGCCAGGGTGTAGATGGTGGCCGCCAGGGTGTAGATGGAGGCCGCCAGGGTGTAGATGGAGGCTGCCAGGGTGTAGATGGAGGCTGCCAGGGTGTAGATGGAGGCTGCCAGGGTGTAGATGGAGGCTGCCAGGGTGTAGATGGAGGCCGCCAGGGTGTAGATGGAGGCCGCCAGGGTGTAGATGGAGGCTGCCAGGATGTAGATGGAGGCTGCCAGGGTGTAGATGGAGGCTGCCAGGGTGTAGATGGAGGCCGCCAGGGTGTAGATGGAGGCTGCCAGGGTGTAGATGGAGGCTGCCAGGGTGTAGATGGAGGCTGCCAGGGTGTAGATGGAGGCCGCCAGGGTGTAGATGGAGGCCGCCAGGGTGTAGATGGAGGCCGCCAGGGTGTAGATGGAGGCTGCCAGGGTGTAGATGGAGGCTGCCAGGGTGTAGATGGAGGCTGCCAGGGTGTAGATGGAGGCTGCCAGGGTGTAGATGGAGGCTGCCAGGGTGTAGATGGAGGCTGCCAGGGTGTAGATGGAGGCTGCCAGGGTGTAGATGGAGGCTGCCAGGGTGTAGATGGAGGCTGCCAGGGTGTAGATGGAGGCTGCCAGGGTGTAGATGGAGGCTGCCAGGGTGTAGATGGAGGCTGCCAGGGTGTAGATGGAGGCTGCCAGGGTGTAGATGGAGGCTGCCAGGGTGTAGATGAAGGCCGCCAGGGTGTAGATGGAGGCCGCCAGGGTGTAGATGGAGGCTGCCAGGGTGTAGATGGAGGCTGCCAGGGTGTAGATGGAGGCCGCCAGGGTGTAGATGGAGGCTGCCAGGGTGTAGATGGTGGCCGCCAGGGTGTAGATGGTGGCCACCAGGGTGTAGATGGTGACCGCCAGGGTGTAGATGGAGGCCGCCAGGGTGTAGATGGAGGCCGCCAGGGTGTAGATGGTGGCCACCAGGGTGTAGATGGCGGCCGCCAGGGTGTAGATGGCGGCCGCCAGGGTGTAGATGGTGGCCGCCAGGGTGTTGATGGTGGCCGCCAGGGTGTAGATGGTGGCCGCCAGGGTGTTGATGGTGGCCGCCAGGGTGTAGATGGAGGCTGCCAGGGTGTAGATGGTGGCCGCTGGGTGTAGATGGAGGCCGCCAGGGTGTAGATGGAGGCTGCCAGGGTGTAGATGGAGGCTGCCAGGGTGTAGATGGAGGCTGCCAGGGTGTAGATGGAGGCCGCCAGGGTGTAGATGGAGGCCGCCAGGGTGTAGATGGAGGCCGCCAGGGTGTAGATGGAGGCTGCCAGGGTGTAGATGGAGGCTGCCAGGGTGTAGATGGAGGCCGCCAGGGTGTAGATGGAGGCTGCCAGGGTGTAGATGGTGGCCGCCAGGGTGTAGATGGTGGCCGCCAGGGTGTAGATGGAGGCCGCCAGGGTGTAGATGGAGGCCGCCAGGGTGTAGATGGAGGCCGCCAGGGTGTAGATGGAGGCTGCCAGGGTGTAGATGGTGGCCGCCAGGGTGTAGATGGAGGCCGCCAGGGTGTAGATGGAGGCTGCCAGGGTGTAGATGGAGGCTGCCAGGGTGTAGATGGAGGCCTCCAGGGTGTAGATGGAGGCCGCCAGGGTGTAGATGGAGGCTGCCAGGGTGTAGATGGAGGCTGCCAGGGTGTAGATGGAGGCTGCCAGGGTGTAGATGGAGGCCGCCAGGGTGTAGATGGAGGCTGCCAGGGTGTAGATGGAGGCCGCCAGGGTGTAGATGGAGGCTGCCAGGGTGTAGATGGAGGCTGCCAGGGTGTAGATGGAGGCCGCCAGGGTGTAGATGGAGGCCGCCAGGGTGTAGATGGAGGCTGCCAGGGTGTAGATGGAGGCTGCCAGGGTGTAGATGGAGGCTGCCAGGGTGTAGATGGAGGCTGCCAGGGTGTAGATGGAGGCTGCCAGGGTGTAGATGGAGGCTGCCAGGGTGTAGATGGAGGCTGCCAGGGTGTAGATGGAGGCTGCCAGGGTGTAGATGGAGGCTGCCAGGGTGTAGATGGAGGCTGCCAGGGTGTAGATGGAGGCTGCCAGGGTGTAGATGAAGGCTGCCAGGGTGTAGATGGAGGCCGCCAGGGTGTAGATGGAGGCTGCCAGGGTGTAGATGGAGGCTGCCAGGGTGTAGATGGAGGCCGCCAGGGTGTACATGGAGGCTGCCAGGGTGTAGATGGTGGCCGCCAGGGTGTAGATGGTGGCCACCAGGGTGTAGATGGTGAACGCCAGGGTGTAGATGGAGGCCGCCAGGGTGTAGATGGAGGCCGCCAGGGTGTAGATGGTGGCCACCAGGGTGTAGATGGCGGCCGCCAGGGTGTAGATGGCGGCCGCCAGGGTGTAGATGGTGGCCGCCAGGGTGTAGATGGTGGCCGCCAGGGTGTAGATGGTGGCTGCCAGGGTGTAGATGGAGGCCGCCAGCGTGTTGATGGTGGCCGCCAGGGTGTAGATGGTGGCCGCTGGGTGTAGATGGAGGCCGCCAGGGTGTAGATGGAGGCCGCCAGGGTGTAGATGGATGCCGCCAGGGTGTAGATGGATGCCGCCAGGGTGTAGATGGCGGCCGCCAGGGTGTATATGGTGGCCGCTGGGTGTAGATGGTGGCCGCCAGGGTGTAGATGGTGGCCGCCAGGGTGTAGATGGAGGCCGCCAGGGTGTAGATGGAGGCCGCCAGGGTGTAGATGGAGGCCGCCAGGGTGTAGATGGTGGCCGCCAGGGTGTAGATGGAGGCCGCCAGGGTGTAGATGGAGGCTGCCAGGGTGTAGATGGTGGCCGCCAGGGTGTTGATGGTGGCCGCCAGGGTGTAGATGGAGGCCGCCAGGGTGTAGATGGTGGCCGCCAGGGTGTAGATGGTGGCCACCAGGGTGTAGATGGAGGCTGCCAGGGTGTAGATGGTGGCCACCAGGGTGTAGATGGAGGTCGCCAGGGTGTAGATGGTGGCCGCCAGGGTGTTGATGGTGGCCGCCAGGGTGTAGATGGAGGCCGCCAGGGTGTAGATGGTGGCCGCCGGGTGTAGATGGTGGCCGCCAGGGTGTAGATGGTGGCTGCCAGGGTGTAGATGGTGGCCGCCAGGGTGTAGATGGTGGCCGCCAGGGTGTAGATGGCGGCCGCCAGGGTGTAGATGGTGGCCGCCGGGTGTAGATGGTGGCCGCCAGGATGTAGATGGTGGCTGCCAGGGTGTAGATGGTGGCCGCCGGGTGTAGATGGTGGCCGCCAGGGTGTAGATGGTGGCCGCCAGGGTGTAGATGGAGGCCGCCAGGGTGTAGATGGTGGCCGCCAGGGTGTAGATGGTGGCCGCCAGGGTGTAGATGGTGGCCGCCAGGGTGTAGATGGTGGCCACCAGGGTGTAGATGGAGGCCGCCAGGGTGTAGATGGTGGCCGCCGGGTGTAGATGGTGGCCGCCAGGGTGTAGATGGTGGCCGCCAGGGTGTAGATGGAGGCCGCCAGGGTGTAGATGGTGGCCGCCAGGGTGTAGATGGTGGCCGCCAGGGTGTAGATGGTGGCCGCCAGGGTGTAGATGGTGGCCGCTAGGGTGTAGATGGTGGCCGCCAGGGTGTAGATGGTGGCCGCCAGGGTGTAGATGGTGGCTGCCAGGGTGTAGATGGAGGCCGCCAGGGTGTAGATGGCGGCCGCCAGGGTGTAGATGGTGGCCGCCGGGTGTAGATGGTGGCCGCCAGGGTGTAGATGGTGGCCGCCAGGGTGTAGATGGAGGCCGCCAGGGTGTAGATGGTGGCCGCCAGGGTGTAGATGGAGGCCGCCAGGGTGTAGATGGAGGCTGCCAGGGTGTAGATGGTGGCCGCCAGGGTGTAGATGATGGCCGCCAGGGTGTTGATGGTGGCCGCCAGGGTGTAGATGGAGGCCGCCAGGGTGTAGATGGTGGCCGCCGGGTGTAGATGGTGGCCGCCAGGGTGTAGATGGTGGCCGCCAGGGTGTAGATGGTGGCCACCAGGGTGTAGATGGAGGCTGCCAGGGTGTAGATGGAGGCCACCAGGGTGTAGATGGAGGCCGCCAGGGTGTAGATGGTGGCCGCCAGGGTGTTGATGGTGGCCGCCAGGGTGTAGATGGAGGCCGCCAGGGTGTAGATGGTGGCCGCCGGGTGTAGATGGTGGCCGCCAGGGTGTAGATGGTGGCTGCCAGGGTGTAGATGGTGGCCGCCAGGGTGTAGATGGTGGCCGCCAGGGTGTAGATGGCGGCCGCCAGGGTGTAGATGGTGGCCGCCGGGTGTAGATGGTGGCCGCCAGGATGTAGATGGTGGCTGCCAGGGTGTAGATGGTGGCCGCCAGGGTGTAGATGGTGGCCGCTAGGGTGTAGATGGTGGCCGCCAGGGTGTAGATGGAGGCCGCCAGGGTGTAGATGGTGGCCGCCGGGTGTAGATGGTGGCCGCCAGGGTGTAGATGGTGGCCGCCAGGGTGTAGATGGAGGCCGCCAGGGTGTAGATGGTGGCCGCCAGGGTGTAGATGGTGGCCGCCAGGGTGTAGATGGTGGCCGCCAGGGTGTAGATGGTGGCCGCCAGGGTGTAGATGGTGGCCGCCAGGGTGTAGATGGTGGCCGCCAGGGTGTAGATGGAGGCCGCCAGGGTGTAGATGGAGGCCGCCAGGGTGTAGATGGAGGCCGCTAGGGTGTAGATGGAGGCCGCCAGGGTGTAGATGGAAGCAGAGGCAGGAACGTCACACACAGAGCCTCAGTGTTCTCATCAGTAGTGATGACTACTGAGTGAAGAGTGATGAGAGTCGAAGCCTTGATTAAACAAAAATCATCAAAGAAAACGGATAAAAGCCAGGGTCGACTAATCCAGAAGAGGAAGAAATGAAAATTTAAATGAAAAACGGAAGCTCTCTTATCTGTAAGAGGAATGTTTGTCACTTTGTCGAAAGTTGGAGGCCAGACGCTTGGAGCTAATCTCACCCAAATTGGCAGAGGGACTGGTCTGGGGTGCGGGATAAACATAGGCTGGTCGGGGTCGCCAGCATTCAAATGGAAACACCGTGCCAGGATCACATTCAGACCCTACTACGATTTTTGGCTTTGGTCGCCAGCTACACAGCTTAATGCCTTCAAAATAAATATTAGAAAAAAATGCTTTTATAGTAATACACAACTCACTGATTTCGGGAAAGTTAACTGAAGTCTCCTGCTATCTATAATGTTCCCAAACTTGCACAAAAAATCCCATCCTGCAACAGTCTTGTTTCTCAGGTCACACTCCGTTTTCAGGGTAAAGGGGAAGCGCTTTTATTTTTTAGTTCTCACCGGCCACCTCCCACACATTAGACAATTATATTGTTTTAGAAGATACCGAAACAGAGACAAAGACAGAAACAGACACACACAGAAATATACTGCAGGTGTGTCGTCAACATACCTGCAGTATATACCTGCAGTAGACGTGCAGTATATACTGCAGGTATGTTGATGACATTTTTACACAGGTACCTGATGTCAGACATCTGCAGGAGCTGAAGGAGGCATTTGAGCAGAATTCTGTGTTGCGTTTCACTTACAAGATGGAGAAGGATGCGAAGCTGCCCTTTCTAGATGTAACAGTCATGGAAAGGAGCGGAGGTTTCCACACTGCAGTCTACACTAAGGAAACAAACATAGGAATGTGCCTGAATGCCAACAGTGACTGCCCGGACAGGTACAAGAGGAGTGTTGTTAACGCATATGTCGACCTTGCTCTCAGCCACAGCTCAGAATGGAAGCAAGTCGACGAAGAACTCTGTAGGGTAAGGCAGGTCCTAGTCAACAACGGCTTCTCCAATGGTTTCGTGGAAGACATCATAAGAAGGAAAGTGAAACGCCATGCAACCTCTGAAGAGACAACTAACACAACACCTATACCCCCTATTAGACTATTTTACAGGAACTTCTTTTCCACAGCCCATAAAACGGAGGAAAGGGTCCTGAAAGATATTGTCAGTAGAAACGTTATCCCTACAGACAAAAATCAGAAGATACAACTGACGATTTACTATAATACCAGAAAAACGGCCAGCCTACTCATGAGAAACTCTCCAGACACAAAGCAGAACGCTTTAAAAGAGACCAACGTCGTCTATGCCTTCAAATCCCCTCTTGGGGACTGTAAGCCTCAAAAAACCCAGTATATAGGCAAGACAACAACATCTCTTTCCAGGCGTTTAACGACGCATAAGCAACAGGGCTCCATTAAGGAACATATAATCTCTTCCCACAAACAAACCATCACCAGAGAAATCCTAGCAAACAACACAGAAATCATCGATAGATACAGCGATAGCAGACGGCTGGACGTCTGCGAGGCACTACACATCAAGAAGTCAACACCAGCAATCAACAGCCAATTAATGCACAACTATGTTCTACCCACTTCAAGACTCCGCTCCAATATAGAAGCATCAAGAAATATGGACCAATAGGCTTTCTACAATTACTTCCATTCAATACCCATTGTTTCGTGTTCTGTCTTGTGTTTGAATTTAATACCCATTCAATACCCATTGTTTCGTGTTGTGTCTTGTGTTGGAATTTAATACCCATTCAATACCCATTGTTGAAAGTTCGTTTTTTCACCTCATCCACCTCACCCAAATGTAGATATAAACCTCGAAGATGTGTAAAGCTCTATTCAGTTTCAGTTGTGTGTTTGTAAACTAAAGTCTTTGAAAATGTAATAAGTTTTACGAAACGCGCTCAAGTGTCGCGTCAGACTAGAAATAAAAATGAATTTTGGAGAATTGATCTTTGAATTACCATCAACAGTGAAAAGAAATGTAAGAAAGATAGAGAAAATTCGTGTTAGAATTATTAATCTTACTTTTTCGGTTATATTTAATAATATATATATATATATATATATATATATATATATATATATATATATTTAGTATATATAATATATATATATATATATATATATATATATATATATATATATATATATATATATATATATATATATATATATATATATATATATATATATATATATATATATATTAGTATATTTTGGTAGCAGTCTTTCTTGTAAACATATGTTGTTGAATATGACCGAAAAGGTAAGATTAATAATTCTAACATGAATCTTCTCAATATTTCTTATGTTTTTCTTCACTGTCCGTGGTAATAAAAATAACAATTCTCCGAAATTCATTTTTTAATTGTCTGACGCCTGAACGCGTTTCGTAATTCGTATTACATTTTCAAAGACTTAATTTACACACAAATTCTTCGTACTTATACTTTATTGGATGAGATGATATAGTACAAAAGTTTTGGGTGAGGTGACAAAGCTATGACAGAACACGAATCAATGGGTATAAATTGGGTATGAAAACATAAGAATGGAAGTAACTGCAGAAGGCCTATTGGCCCATACTTCCTCTTGCTGCTTCTATGTTGGTTCGGGGTCTTGAAGTGGGTAGAATATAGTTGTGCATTAATTGGCTGTTGTCTGCTGGTGTTTACTGTTTGATGTGTAGTGCCTCACTGATGTCGAGTCTCCTGCTATCGCTGTATTTATCGATGATTTCTGTGTTGCTTGTTAAGATTTCTCCGGTGATGGTCTGGTTGTGAGAAGAGATTATATGATCCTTGATGGAGCCCTGTTGTTTGTGCATAGTTAATCGCCTAGAAAGAGACGTTGTTGTCTTTTCTATATACTGAGTTCTTTGGGGCTCAGTATATATTTTATTTAAAATTTACCAGCGTCTCCCATGAAGTATTAAAGGTTACGAAAACACTCAGACATAGTCCACTCCGGGCTCACCATAGCCTGTGCTACTTGAAACTTTTGTTCCGAGTAGTTGAATCTATAGATTCAACTACTCGGAACAAAAGTTTTAAGTAGCACAAGGCTATGGTGAGCCCGGAGTGGAAGCTCAGACATATTTCAAAATTTCAGTATTTACGGAGGACACACAGCTGTGTCCAAAATGGATCTCTCAATGTCATTTATTCTTTTCTCCAGGGCCAAGGGTCCTGACGTGTCCAGGCAGAGGTAGCTAACACTATAGAAATATAATTTATATATATAAATGGAGAGAGAGAAAGGTGTTCTGATATACAATCATGGACTCTGAAGACTCCCCCCCCCCCCCCCTCAGCGTTTACATATATGCAATAAATCAAGTCTGTGATTGGTAAAATTTGCAATCAATTCCCGACAAAAATATTTAAAAACTATTAATTGATGCCTCCAAAAAATAACTGGAACAGTTCCTGCCATCCTAATTGTATTTAGATTTTTCCCCCGCCATAATTGCTTTAATAAAATGACGAGCACCACATTGATCCAAGAGTCGTGGAGGAGCTGCTCTTACGTTGATCCAAGAGTCGTGGAGAAGCTGCTCTTACGTTGATCCAAGAGTCGTGGAGAAGCTGCTCTTACGTTGATCCAAGAGTCGTGGAGGAGCTGCTCTTACGTTGATCCAAGAGTCGTGGAGGAGCTGCTCTTACGTTGATCCAAGAGTCGTGGAGGAGCTGCTCTTATGTTGATCCAAGAGTCGTGGAGAAGCTGCTCTTATGTTGATCCAAGAGTCGTGGAGAAGCTGCTCTTATGTTGATCCAAGAGTCGTGGAGAAGCTGCTCTTATGTTGATCCAAGAGTCGTGGAGAAGCTGCTCTTATGTTGATCCAAGAGTCGTGGAGAAGCTGCTCTTATGTTGATCCAAGAGTCGTGGAGAAGCTGCTCTTATGTTGATCCAAGAGTCGTGGAGAAGCTGCTCTTATGTTGATCCAAGAGTCGTGGAGAAGCTGCTCTTATGTTGCACTAGACTCTCCTTCACCAACTGGCCCGCTCTTGCTCCAGGATCTTGCCAACGAAACAAGAACTAAATTGCCAGAGCTCTTAAGAACATAAGAATTAACAAAGCTGCAGTTTGGGCCCATTTGGCCCAATCGAGGCAGCTCGTACTTATATCCCCCCAAACTTTTATATATGTGTCTACCCTACACTTGAAACAATCGAGCGATCCCACGTCTTCGTTGCTATTGGTCCATAGATCAACAGTAACAATGATCCTGTAGCACAGTGGTCTACGTCCTGGGCTCTTAACCGCTGGACTTAGGTTGAAGCGCCGGGCAGGAGAGAAAAGGTGGGCATGTTTCCCTTCACCTGATGACACTGTTCACCTAGCTGTGTACACTGGTACCCCGGGAATAAGGCGGCTGTTGTGGGATGCATCCTGGGAAAGTCAGTAGTTGAAAGGTCAGACCTCGACGAGACTTAAGACAAGATTCCTCTCCCAGACAAAGTGAATTAAATATCATAACATTAATTCTGCATAATTAAAAAATAATGGTTATTGTTCATGCATAGTTAAGATTAACGGTGTCGGTCTTTGTCAATGCTACTTAGCCAAACATAATAAAAATTTAAAAGTTTTTTGCAAAATGGGTACATTTGCCTCAGAAGTGAGCAGTGACAACTCCCGACCCAACCCGTCGACATTCGGCCACTGTCTGGCCCTGGCATCGTCCTCATTATCTATTGTTTATGTAATCATGTTCACTGTCTCACACTCACCATGGCTCCCTCTCGTGTCCATGTCTTCTGACGATTTAGGATAACTCGAGAGAATTAACAACCTCTTTCCCGCCAAAACTCTCTACCTCATAATCTTGCTGTACCCCGCCAAAAATAACGTCCGCTATACATTTTCACTTTCCCACCAAAACTCTCCTACCTCGCAGTCTTCAAAATTTCCTGCCAAAATGATATATCGCTCAGTTTTATTGTCTGGTTCCCCCTCAAGCATTATTCTTTCAGCGGAAAGTTTTTTAATTTTACGTTTAAAGTTTTTCTATCATATTTTTTCCAACTTTTGACGACCCCTTGAACCTACTCTCCAATCCCACCCTCACTACTGGCTGCTCCACAGTGCCTCTTCTACACCCAACACTCCCTCCTTCAACACTGGCTGCTACACAGAGCCCCCTCACTACACCTACACTCCCTCCCTCAACACTGGTTGTCTCACAGGGCCTCCCTCAACACTGCTGCCTGGCAATGAACCTCAATATAACTTCTCTCTTTCACACCATATTGTCCTATCCTGCTCGTGTTTCCCGCCAGAAGAGCCAACCATTACTCAGCGTCAGACTTTTACAATAAATCTCTCTAACGTGTGGTCAGCCATCTATGTCCTCTTGCAGTTAAGTCACCTCCTCATTTTTTTACATTCTAATCTTATGAACAGCAGCTATTCCTCCTCCTCGAGGATTACTGTAGTCGCACCCTGCAAGTGACTCATCCATAATCTCATCATTCAACAACTTTTAGACAACACTGGAACAAGTTGGCGTCGCGCCCGCCAACATTTCCCGCCATAATCATATCACTCAACTTGACTTTTCCCGCCAAAACTTTCCAAACTCCCGCGCCCTGAGTTTTCCCGCCATTATCGTGTCGCATAGTTTTCATGTTGAAGTGATCGCGTTTGCCAGAGTTTTCTCGCTGTAAGTTTCTAAATTGCCACCAATATATCTTCCCTTACAATTTATTGGATAAAACTACAGTTCAGTTACTAAATTATGTTTACCAATACGCCATGCTATTCACCCTTCCCGCCAAAACAGTAATTTTTAATAGTTCAAAAAAGATCTAGTAAATTAATAGTTAATGGGCCCAGTGGCCAACTAGCAATTTGTATTGCCCTCACACTGGACCTGCCAGGGGCGCCTCAAGCCACAAACAACGAGGTCTGGGTAACCACTGTTATCTACTACAATAAGATTGATGTTCCACGACAGATTACCAATTTTTTTTGTTTTTCTACTTTCAGCTTACATCTCAGATTTTGAATAAATCTGCGATTTAGACCCAAGATTTCTAAGCATCCATAATTTTAAGGTATGCAATAAATGAAAACTGGTTCGATTTCAATCAAACTTTTTATATTAGTTGTATATAAAAAAGGGCTTCAACTGGTCCAAGTCTCAGCATCGTAGCATAAATAGGAAGGGAGAAAAAAATATTGAATTATGTGTCAACAATTTTGCTTAATGATAACAAATTAACATCAAACAAGTGTCAGTTGAAATCATGACTATGACTCTCAGCTATCACAATAGCATATAATAAAGGATTTTAATAATTTTATAAAAAAAAAATGTAATTAAAAAAAACTAGATTAAATTTTTTCTCATTTTTGGTTAACCCGATTTGCATTAAACTTATACACTATACTGAACGTAAGCCAATCTGTAAAGGAGCCAATTTTGAAGGAAATTGATTGATATCAACCTCAGCCGCAGGTGGCAGAATCATTGACCGAATTATTTTCCAAGTAACATAATAGTGACTCTACTTTTTCATTTATTAATCCATTTACGTGAAACTTATGCCTTATATGTAAAGCTTACGTCTTTACATTATTACTTAGGCGTTATTTTCCTAAATCCATTTATTGATTTTATAAATATTTATAAACACCATTTTTGGCATAATCTTTTATGTAAACTTTGAAAACCCATATTATTGCACTAAATATATTTTTGATAAAAATCCAAAGACAAATCCTTTATTATATGCTAATGTGATAGCCGAGTGTCATAGAAATGATTTCTGTTGACACTTGTGTTTGTAGTCATTTTGAAAATGTTAAAAAATCGTTGAATAATAAGTTTTTTTAATTTTTTCTCACTTTCTATTTACTCTGTGATGCTAAAACTTGGACCAGTTGGAGCCCTTTTTATATATAACTAGTCAATAAAGGTTGATTGAAATTTATCCACTTTTAATAAATTAAGTTATGCCCCTTATTGGGGGACATGATGTCCCCCAATAAGTTCGATTTAATGTTAAATAGCCTGATGTTCCCCTTAAGAACTAGTTCGATTTTAGTCAAACTTTTTTGACGGGCTGTATATGAAACAATATATATGTATCAATAACATTAGAGTAAATGTTTTGTTTGTAATGCATTAATGTTATTTTCTCTTCATTGACTCTGGTAACGAGCGGAGGTTTGTTCAAGAGGTTTCAGGAAACTTTTTATAAGAGATGATGATGGTTCACTGATTGTTTCCAGGATGTCCTGAAGTGATGATGGGCCACTGATTGTATCAGCAATGCCCTGTGACGTCATGATAGTCTCCTGATTGTTTGCAGGATGCAGGCGACGAGTCACAATAACGTGGCTGAAGAATGTTGACCAGACCACATACTAGAAGGTGAAGGGACGACGACGTTTCGGTCCGTCCTGGACCATTTTCAAATCGAGTTTCCAGGATGTTCTGTTAGCTCATGATAACCTGCTGATTGTTTCTATGATATCCTGAGGCGATGAATGTATGCTGATTGTTTTAGAGGGGGTCCTGGCGGCTCTGAACACGAACCATTCTTGGCGGCTCTGAACACGGACCATTCTTGGAGGCTCTGAACACGGACCATTCTTGGAGGCTCTGAACACGGACCATTCTTGGAGGCTCTGAACACGAACCATTCTTGGCGGCTCTGAACACGGACCATTCTTGGAGGCTCTGAACACGAACCATTCTTGGCGGCTCTGAACACGGACCATTCTTGGAGGCTCTGAACACGGACCATTCTTGGCGGCTCTGAACACGAACCATTCTTGGCGGCTCTGAACACAGACCATTCCAGGAGGCTTTGAACACAGACCATTCCAGGAGGCTCTGAACACAGACCATTCCAGGAGGCTTTGAACACAGACCATTCCAGGAGGCTCTGAACACAGACCATTCCAGGAGGCTTTGAACACAGACCATTCTTGGCGACTCTGAACACGGACCATTCCTGGCGGCTCTTGCACCGTTACGAACAATGTTCGTAACAGTGCAACAATGTTCACAACGGTGCAACAATGTTCACAACGGTGCCAAAGCATCACGTTGTGGGGCAAATATATCCATCAATATCTTTATTATGATTATTGTTCTGTCTTCGTGTGTGTGTGTCTTCTGTCTCTTTGTTTATTCACCTTTTCCGTTGTTGTCTTTCAATGTTATTCTTATTTTCTGTTTCTAACCCCACTATCCTTCTCTCGCCTCCTTTTCGGACACATACATAAATGTGGAAGTAAATGGAGAGAGAGAGAGAGAGAGAGAGAGAGAGAGAGAGAGAGAGAGAGAGAGAGAGAGAGAGAGAGAGAGAGAGAGAGAGAGAGAGAGAGAGAGAGAGAGAGAGAGAGAGAGGAGAGAGAGAGAGAGAGAGAGAGAGAGAGAGAGAGAGAGAGAGAGAGAGAGAGAGAGAGAGAGAGAGAGAGAGAGAGAGAGAGAGAGAGAGAGAGAGAGAGAGAGAGAGAGAGAGAGAGGAGAGAGAGAGAGAGAGAGAGAGAGAGAGAGAGAGAGAGAGAGAGAGAGAGAGAGAGAGAGAGAGAGAGAGAGAGAGAGAGAGAGAGAGAGAGAGAGAGAGAGAGAGAGAGAGAGTCCTTCCCTCCTCTAAGGAAAAGGAACAAATTCCAGGAAAACCAATCCGCCTGTCTCTAACACCTGCTAGCACGACGGTCACTTGTTTTTCCATTGAAATATTTCCTGCACGAGACCAGAGTCAAGGGTTGTTTTTTTTCAGTTGTTTGGGTGTTATCGGGTGTTGTGCTTGCTTCTTTGGGTGTTATCGGGTGTTGTGCTTGCTTCTTTGGGTGTTATCGGGTGTTGTGCTCGCTTCTTCACTAGTTCGTGTGTCTTTTATAGTTTTTCTGCCGATTAAAATTATTTTTTTTTTTTATGGGGAAGTATGTTCACTGGCTCCACAATATTAATTAACAGTCTACTATTTTCTATATGTTTATTTTTTCTTATAGGGGTACCACCTCTGGTGCAAGTGTAGGGACCCATAGCCTTGGAGAAGAAAATAAAGAGTACCCAGACAAGACCTTGTGGATCCTCACTGAACACTTTGATATTTTCTTCTCCTACCACCCCTATTCTTTTGGTATGTGTGTATATTTATCTAACTTTATTTGAAAATGTCATTACACAAAAAAAAGTTACAATATTGATTACATGCAGGGTACAAAGCTGCTTGTCACAAGTTGAACAGCTCCTCCAGCTCCTCAGATGGCGGGCAGGAACCGTGGATGCAGTGAGCATTTCCTCTCTAGATTGCCACACTAAGGCGCTGAAAAAGAATGTTTAAACTTGGAGGAGTGTTATTCTATCTTAAGTGTTTCTGTGATATTTTGTATTAGTAATTTTCACTCTCTGACCTCTACAATTTGTTTGGTTCATGGCTCTTTTGCCAGGTGGACCATTGTTTCCCACTCAATGGTGGTTGAAATCTTTGTTGGTTAGTATCTCAGCTCTCATTATTCTTGTTTCCTCCTTTGGATTATTGTCATAGATAGAATTTCAAGGATAAAAAGTCAACTAAGTTTATTGTAATTTCACAGCAGACTTCAGGATGCTATCATCGTAATTTTGTCGTTTCCTAATGAAACAATTCCTTTCGTTTAGTCCATATACCGGTAGGTTCCTCTTATTGACAGCTGCTCAAGGTTATCTTTTATTTTCTCAACACTGCACTTCCTTCTCCTCCTTCTTCCTCACAATTTCTTATTCGACTAAAGAACACAGCATATGTTGTACATTTATTTTCCTTTCCAGCAATGATAGTACAATAGAGTCGTCTTTAGCTCTATCTTTTATCTCCCATATTTCATTGGGGAGTCCATCTGGATTTGTGCTCCAGATTTTAGGGTTCCGTTCGGGGTTATGGTACCAGGTGCGATCAATGTTTCTCTTGGTGGTTGGTTTGGGGAAGGGGAGGTTTGGGTGGTAGTGGGTGGCAAGAGGGTGAACCCCTAACCTCCCCTTCCCTCCTATCCCTTCCCCCCCCCCCTCCCCCTCCTCCCCCACAACCACACTGCATCTCACCTTCAGTGAGTCACCGACTCTCGTAAAGAGATCTCATAAATATATTTTATTTTCCTGTTGTCTGTTGACGCTCACACGAGATTGGGGTTAACGGCGCTTCAGGGTGACATGTTTCATGATTCCTGGTCTTACACACACACACACACACACACACACACACACACACACACACACACACACACACACACACACACACACACACACACACACACACACACACACACACACACACACACACACACACATACACATACACACACACACACACATACACACATACATTCTTTCAAGTAGAAAGAAATATTTTAGTGTCAAAGTAGTTGACAAACGGAATGCAGCCGTTTGTCAACTACTAAGTGATGTGGTGGAGGCAGACTCCATACACAGTTTCAAATGTAGATATGATAGAGCCCAATAGGCTCGGGAATCTGTACTGTACGCTGGAATATTGAAGGGGGAAACTATGATGAGATAAGAAAATTTCTAATAGGAATACCATGGGAGACGTGTGGGGAAAAACTGCCGGGATTGATATGAGAGGAGATCTAGTAGGGACTTGTACTGTACTAAAATTTAAAATTACTGTATGCAAAATTAATTTAACTAAAGTCTCTAGCTAGGGTCGTAAATCCTAGCTCCTCTTTTCCTAATGACAGTCTGTGGGCTGTAAGGGGCAGGTGGGGGTGAATGAAGAGGTTGATTGAAGTTCCATAATCCGCCTGCAGGCAATTATCTCACATCAGCTTGTATTTTTAATACAAGTATAAGATTTTAGTAAATTGAGTTCTATGACTGTACACTGGTTCTGTTTAAATCAGGGATTTAAACATGTACATAGTCCAGCCTAACATAATAACTATCTAGAGCCAATATTCATTTACTATAAAAACAACAATTTAAATTGTGGAAGTATATTAAATGACCTTAAATGTGGTCTAAATACTAGTTAATTAAGTACCAAAGATTATATTCAATTAGATAAACTTATATTATAACTAAGTAAGCAATTGTTAACTTAATTTATATGATCAAGTATATATAGATATATTCGGTTTATATGAAGAGATTCAGTCAGCCTGGCTGAATCTCCTCCCAGACTAGGGACACTTATGAGGCAGTGAACCTCACGAGTGTCTACGGTCCTGGAAAAAGATTCAGTTGCTGCAATATTAATAAACTTACTGAAATATGAGGCATTGCCTCACCCTATAACCGACAGACAGACTTATTAGATATATTAAAGTTATACAAGCATACAGTTGGCCAATTAATACACTAAATAACATTCAATATACTTCTCTGAATGCCGGATGCCTGTCTGACAATGTGCCAGACCAGATAACTCTCTTGTCGAGTTTAGGCACGATATTTTATATCACAGCTTTGCTGTATAATGTTCTAGTAGCTTCGCTTATTGGTTATGTCCTTAATTGCGGTTGCAATGAGTTAGGATGGGTGATGATGGTGGAGACGGTGTCACTTTGTGTGCTCAACTCTACACTCTTATATAGAAATGTTCTAGGATTTTTCCTTGTAGATATATTGTCCAGCTACTCCCCCAGTTCTAGAGAGTAATCACTGGTGATAATGATAATTGGATAAGGTGACCGAAGCTGAATAATTGTTCGCTAAGCACCGTGATACGTTTTCACTGTTTGTAAACACACTCGTTCTGACCTCGGGGTGTGGTGGGCGCTTCTCTCCCAGCCATCGGCCCCCCCCCCCCCCCCCCCATGCTTCCTGAGCAAGGTAGCCTTCAATGAATATTGATTGATTATTTTTACTATCTAGACATATGATTGAGATAAGATGTGATTATAATATGATTAGATATAGGATTTAAAGATTATAAATAGTACTGGAAAGTACTATTGATTCTCATTAAGGATTTGATTTAACCCCCTACCGAAGATCGATTCAATTGTTCCAATAGTTTAAATTAAGAAATCCTTCTAAAAGCTTCTGGATCCTTGAGAAATCACGTACAAAGTCACGTAGGAAACCAAGGGCCCTATGGTTGTACGTGATCATAGGTG
>NC_091150.1:53501520-53546520 GCF_040958095.1 Procambarus clarkii | reverse complement strand
TCATACATAGCAGCACAGACTAAGGTTCTCCCCTACCACCAACAACCAGCATTACAGTAGTGCACTGAAACAAGCTAACTCAGTCCCTCATCAACAGCTGCCTCACACAACCACAACCTGTGCCTGTACCTGATATGTCCGTCAAGGACAATCCTGCACCCTGGAGTCCAATCCTCTCCCATAAAACATATAACTGAGTTCCGATCTTGTTGAAACACTTGTCACTCGCATTGAAAATGCACTAGAAAAGACGCTGGACAGACTCCTAACTAAATTCTTCACACACAAGTAGACCAACTCATCTCCGCGGCTGACCCATCACACACCTCACCACATCTACAGTGAACAACATACAACCTAACGTAGCTACCATTGCTGTATACGAATCGTTTGAAGTGATGCTGGACAAATCCCTAAATAACTACTTAGTATGCCTAACCCAAGTCACTCCCCTTACGGGCTATTCATGCCCGTGCCACCTCTTAGGTGGCTTAATCTTCACCAATCAGTCACTGCCCAGGCTGACGTGCCACAAACCCCAGCCACCGGCACTAAGAGTAAGAAACCCCTCAGCTGTACAACCCTCCCAGCGACCTGCCACTTGGACTCTAAACCAGGTAAACCACACTCCCCCACCACACAGCCTCCAACCACTCCCAGATATTCAACACGTTGTACTACTGACACGTCAAAGAAGACTGATGCAACCACATCCCAAACGTAAAGATCCGAAATACGACAACATAACCCATCTTCGACTTATCTACCCCAACCTAACTTAACCTTATATATATACCCATTAACCCCATATTACCTAATGTACTCCAACTTACCCTACCCTAATCTACCCGAACCTACCTGAATTGCGACTAACTCCCAAACATACTTCGACTCACAAACTCTTGACTTAACTACACACTCTTCATACACAGCAACACTTTGCTGTGTATGCAACCACCACCAACACAACTCCACATCTTTGCCATCCTGAATCCATTTCCACTAATATGTTTATTATTGTCTTTATCCCTCACACAGAAGACCTCGATACCTCCCAATCTGTGCCGATTCATGAACACTGATGTGCCACTGAGTGCCACATCTTTCAACATCACCACTCGTGTAGTCTTCGAGGAAAAACCTTCATGCAAACTGCACGTCTCACGAAGAAGAAAAAAGAGATGGTTATTGTTTAAGGGAGGTTAGGTTTTGAAACTTTTCGTAACCCATATATTACCCAACACCACAACTCTCATTGAAACGGTTGTGATAATTCACCAAGACCAAAGGTGCTACACCTTATGAGCGTCGAAGTCGACTGACTGAGGAGCCTATAGTCTTTTTGTGACTGGTGACTCACTTGATCCCTGGAGTGCCTGGTGGCGTGGTCATAAACTAACAGTATGACATAATCATACTGGTGTCTCGGTGATTATGTAATGAGTCACAGCAAGCGGCTGGTGTAGGAATACCACAACGAACGAACATACACTGTCGCATTATACAGTTATACAATTTTATTATACAAATATACGCACACGGGAAAATTACATTAACTCCTGAATGAATTCACACACGGAGACTGACAGAAACAGAGACTATCTGTCTTTCAGAGACAGGGAGAGAAGTAGGGAACAAGAGGGGAAGTAAGGAGAGAGTGGCAAAGTGACAGAGGAAGAAAAGGGGAGAACTGAAAGGGAAGGGGGGGAAAAGGTTACGAGAGGGAGGGGACAGGTATGAGAGGAAAAGAGGAGGAGGAGGATGTTGGGGTCGATAACTGGAGAGCGTGGGATAGGCGGGGAGAGAAGGTGGAGAGGCGAGGTTAGGGGGGATAGTTGGAGGTGGAAAGATAGGGAGGGGGGTAGGTAAAGAGAGACGAGAGAAGGGGGAGTGGTAAAGGGGGGGGGGAAGAGAGATCTGAGAACAGGTAGAGAGCTGAGAGTAGGAGAGGTGGGGGATATTGGAAGAGAGGGGATGAGACGGCACTAGATAAAAGAGGAGAGGTGAGAGAGGAGGAAAAATGGAAAAGAGGAGAAAATTGGAAAGGGATGGAGAGAGAGAGAAGAGAGAGAGAGAGAGAGAGAGAGAGAGAGAGAGAGAGAGAGAGAGAGAGAGAGAGAGAGAGAGAGAGAGAGAGAGAGAGAGAGAGAGATGAGAGAGAGAGAGAGAGAATGAGAGAGAGAGAGAGAGAGAGAGAGAGAGAGAGAGAGAGAGAGAGAGAGAGAGAGAGAGAGAGAGAGAGAGAGAGAGAGAGAGAGAGAGAGAGAGAGAGAGAGAGAGAGAGACTGTTACTGGTACAATAGAAGGGGAACCGAGCAAGAGAGAGAGAGATTGGGTAGGGGAAGAGATTGAGAGAGAGGAGGGGGTGACGAGGGGGGGTATATAAAAGAGAGAGACCCGGGCGCAGCAGGATAGCCCCCCCATCCCCAATCATCCTATATTAAGGTAAAGAGTGATGTGGTCATAACAGAGGCGGGGGAGCCTAGCGGGTGGACGGTGAGAGTAAACAAACCTGGAGAATACTTGGAATTTTAATATATTTTTTGGTTCAGTTGGATATGGGAGGTGAGCGGTGGAGGGAGGGCAGATGTTAAGGCCAGACCGTAGGAGTGACTGCAGGTGGGAATGATATATTTACTGTTGAAAGTTTGGGGTACGGTAGTGGAATGGTGCCATACTGTGGTGGAATGGTGCCATACTGTGGTGGAATGGTACCATGCTGTGGTGGAATGGTGTTATACTGTGGTGGAATGGTGTCTTACTGTGGTGGAATGGTGTCTTACTGTGGTGGAATGGTGTCATACTGTGGTGGAATGGTGCCATACTGTGGTGGAATGGTGCCATACTGTGGTGGAATGGTGTCTTACTGTGGTGGAATAGTGTCTTACTGTGGTGGAATGGTGTCATACTGTGGTGGAATGGTGTCTTACTGTGGTTGAATGGTGTCTTACTGTGGTGGAATGGTGCCAAACTGTGGTGGAATGGTGTCTTACTGTGGTTGAATGGTGTCTTACTGTGGTGGAATGGTGCCAAACTGTGGTGGAATGGTGTCTTACTGTGGTGGAATGGTGTCATACTGTGGTGGAATGGTGTCTTACTGTGGTTGAATGGTGTCTTACTGTGGTGGAATGGTGCCAAACTGTGGTGGAATGGTGTCTTACTGTGGTGGAATGGTGTCATACTGTGGTGGAATGGTGTCTTACTGTGGTTGAATGGTGTCTTACTGTGGTGGAATGGTGTCTTACTGTGGTGGAATGGTGTCTTACTGTGGTGGAATGGTGTCTTACTGTGGTGGAATGGTGTCATGCTGTGGTGGAATGGTGTCTTACTGTGGTGGAATGGTGTCATACTGTGGTGGAATGGTGTCTTACTGTGGTGGAATGGTGTCATACTGTGGTGGAATGGTGTCTTACTGTGGTGGAATGGTGTCATACTGTGGTGGAATGGTGTCATACTGTGGTGGAATGGTGTCTTACTGTGGTGGAATGGTGTCTTACTGTGGTGGAATGGTGTCTTACTGTGGTGGAATGGTGTCATGCTGTGGTGGAATGGTGTCTTACTGTGGTGGAATGGTGTCATACTGTGGTGGAATGGTGTCTTACTGTGGTGGAATGGTGTCATACTGTGGTGGAATGGTGTCTTACTGTGGTTGAATGGTGTCTTACTGTGGTGGAATGGTGTCTTACTGTGGTGGAATGGTGTCTTACTGTGGTGGAATGGTGTCTTACTGTGGTGGAATGGTGTCATGCTGTGGTGGAATGGTGTCTTACTGTGGTGGAATGGTGTCATACTGTGGTGGAATGGTGTCTTACTGTGGTGGAATGGTGTCATACTGTGGTGGAATGGTGTCTTACTGTGGTGGAATGGTGTCATACTGTGGTGGAATGGTGTCATACTGTGGTGGAATGGTGTCTTACTGTGGTGGAATGGTGTCTTACTGTGGTGGAATGGTGTCTTACTGTGGTGGAATGGTGTCATGCTGTGGTGGAATGGTGTCTTACTGTGGTGGAATGGTGTCATACTGTGGTGGAATGGTGTCTTACTGTGGTGGAATGGTGTCATACTGTGGTGGAATGGTGTCTTACTGTGGTGGAATGGTGTCATACTGTGGTGGAATGGTGTCTTACTGTGGTGGAATGGTGTCTTACTGTGGTGGAATTGTGTCATACTGTGGTGGAATGGTGTCATACTGTGGTGGAATGGTGTCTTACTGTGGTGGAATGGTGTCTTACTGTGGTGGAATGGTGTCATGCTGTGGTGGAATTGTGTCATACTGTGGTGGAATGGTGTCTTACTGTGGTGGAATGGTGTCTTACTGAGGTGGAATGGTGTCTTACTGTGGTGGAATGGTGTCATGCTGTGGTGGAATGGTGTCATACTGTGGTGGAATGGTGCCATACTGTGGTGGAATGGTGTCTTACTGTGGTGGAATGGTGTCTTACTGTGGTGGAATGGTGTCTTACTGTGGTGGAATGGTGTCATGCTGTGGTGGAATGGTGTCATACTGTGGTGGAATGGTGCCATACTGTGGTGGAATGGTGTCTTACTGTGGTGGAATGGTGTCTTACTGTGGTGGAAAGGTGTCATGCTGTGGTGGAATGGTGTCATACTGTGGTGGAATGGTGCCATACTGTGGTGGAATGGTGTCTTACTGTGGTGGAATGGTGTCTTACTGTGGTGGAATGGTGTCATGCTGTGGTGGAATGGTGTCATACTGTGGTGGAATGGTGCCATACTGTGATGGAATGGTGTCTTACTGTGGTGGAATGGTGTCTTACTGTGGTGGAATGGTGTCATGCTGTGGTGGAATGGTGTCATACTGTGGTGGAATGGTGTCTTACTGTGGTGGAATGGTGTCATGCTGTGGTGGAATGGTGTCTGACTGTGGTGGAATGGTGTCTGACTGTGGTGGAATGGTGCCATACTGTGGTGGAATGGTGTCTTACTGTGGTGGAATGGTGTCATGCTGTGGTGGAATTGTGTCATACTGTGGTGGAATGGTGTCTTACTGTGGTGGAATGGTGTCATGCTGTGGTGGAATGGTGTCTGATTGTGGTGGAATGGTGTCTGACTGTGGTGGAATGGTGCCATACTGTGGTGGAATGGTGTCTTACTGTGGTGGAATGGTGTCATGCTGTGGTGGAATTGTGTCATACTGTGGTGGAATGGTGTCATACTGTGGTGGAATGGTGTTATGCTGTGGTGGAATGGTGTCTTACTGTGGTGGAATGGTGTCATGCTGTGGTGGAATGGTGTCTGACTGTGGTGGAATGGTGTCATACTGTGGTGGAATGGTGTCTGACTGTGGTGGAATGGTGTCATACTGTGGTGGAATGGTGTCTTACTGTGGTGGAATGGTGTCATGCTGTGGTGGAATGGTGTCTGACTGTGGTGGAATGGTGTCTGACTGTGGTGGAATGGTGCCATACTGTGGTGGAATGGTGTCTTACTGTGGTGGAATGGTGTCATGCTGTGGTGGAATGGTGTCATACTGTGGTGGAATGGTGTCATACTGTGGTGGCATGGTGTTATACTGTGGTGGAATGGTGTCTGACTGTGGTGGAATGGTGTCTGACTGTGGTGGAATGGTGTCATACTGTGGTGGAATGGTGTCTGACTGTGGTGGAATGGTGTCATACTGTGGTGGAATGGTGTTATACTGTGGTGGAATGGTGTCTGACTGTGGTGGAATGGTGTCATACTGTGGTGGAATGGTGTTATACTGTGGTGGAATGGTGTCTGACTGTGGTGGAATGGTGTCATACTGTGGTGGAATGGTGTTATGCTGTGGTGGAATTGTGTCATACTGTGGTGGAATGGTGTCTTACTGTGGTGGAATGGTGTCTTACTGTGGTGGAATGGTGTCATACTGTGGTGGAATGGTGTCATGCTGTGGTGGAATGGTGTCATACTGTGGTGGAATGGTGTCATACTGTGGTGGAATGGTGTCATGCTGTGGTGGAATGGTGTTATGCTGTGGTGGAATGGTGTCTTACTGTGGTGGAATGGTGTCTGACTGTGGTGGAATGGTGTCAAATAATTGTATAACGGTGTCTTACTGTTACAATATAAAACATTTTTGTTTATTATGAATTCACAGACGGAAGTCCAGTGAGCTGGACGGGACGTTGTCGTCGCCGAGCTCCCTGAAGTAAACAATGGGGAACACTCGCACCTCAGAGTGCTCGAGCCCCCCCCCCCCCCCCATGCTGACCCATTAGTCAGGTCTTGTAAGTGACCTGCCAACTTCCGCAAAATGGGTTAATTGGATAATTGCAGAATGGCTAACTTGTGTTCTCTCACTAACGAGCGGCCGCCTTGCCTTTGTCTTGGCAGCGAGACACAGCCTCCAGGCTACCTTCGGTAGACGAAAGTAGCGTATATAAGCTACTAGTAGCGTATATACTCTATAGGAACAGTCCTATACAGGAACTGTATGTTCCTGTATAGGAACTGTCCTATACAGCCTCCCAGGTACTAAGTAGTCTGCTACTATTCGCCATTAAATACATTTTTATGTGTGTTAAGTAAAAGGTGAAATAAATTTCAATCTTTAACAATTGTTCGTAAACGTAATTGATTCCACAGTTCTGATATCGTCAAGAGTGAAGGGTACTCTTGGGAAGATTACTGGCTGAAGATGAATGATGATAAGTTTTACATGTGTTATGAACCCAGGTAGCCTGAAGAACGAGGCTACCTGTCTCAGAGTTATTCCGCCTACCACACCTAATTGAGAGGTGAAGCCCGCGGGACGTCTTTTCCTTGCTTGAGCAACAGAAGTCGTCGGAGAGGGTTTACTGTGTTGAGCTCCTGGCAAAGGAGGAAACACCTAACTGTGTGCTGCTTCAAAAGGAAGGAATCAAGCAGGCGTTTGTGTGTGAAGCCTGTGAATGACTTAATGTACTCAAGTCAAGAGCAGAAGAGCTGGGAGGCCGTCATAAAGGAACTTTGGTGGAGGTCTTAAGAGGCTGACCTTTGGGAGCCCCAGCTGAACGCCTTCTAGATATAGATTCTGCGGTAAGCTCATATAACAATTGTTACAGTGGTTGACTGTGCTTGATCGTATGCCCAGCTATCGTGGCATATGTTTATACATGTATGATAGATATTTTATTAAGGCAGTAAGCTGAAATAAGAGAGTAGAGATAAGAGGACAGGTTGGAGAGAGCGGCGATGCGTCAGTCCTCCCCAAATGTCAGTGGGTGACTAAGGGGGGAAAGCCCTCTGCAGCGGCGGTGGCCAGCAACGTGTCCAGACATGTCGAAAATGGACCCGCCCAAGATGGGGGAGGACCGTCGCACCGACGTGTTAAGAGTTTAAAGAGATGACGAATGGAGGAGTTTTATTTTCTCCGAATACATTTTTATTGGTATGTCAAGGGAATTGCAGGTTTGTTTGGGAAGAAGTTAATGAAGAAACCTCGAGGCTGGAGAAGTGTATGCTGAACTCTGTGGGAGAGCAGAACTCCACAGTGAGGAGTTTACCTCAAGCAGTGTAAAGGAGCAGTGAAGAAGAGTTTCGCGTGTCTCTGGAATCAGCGGTGAAGCATCACTGGTGTTGGATGAGGACTTCGTTGTGCAGCAGTTTGGGAGAACTGCAGAAGTGCCTTTTTTTAATATTTTGGAGAACCTAGAGATATTCATCGGATGTGAGCCTCTTGGAGCAGAACAGAGGTTTATAGTGGACACACAGGAATGTATAAGGGGAGTGCTTGAATGGTTATTGGCGTGTAAGACACAGTGTAAGGTGAGAGATTGCTTTCTTCTTGTGTTGAGGAATATTTATGTAGACATTTCTGATGTTTCAGCCACAGGCCGAGTTTAATATACTTTCAGGGCTGAGTGTACAATATTGTTGTGACGAGATTTCAACCCCATTTAGTGAGGGAGTTGTAAGTGGTAAGCCAAGAGTTGAACAGCCACTTGATAGGGACGGTTGGTGAGGCCAGGATATATAGGAGTGCTACCGGGTTGTAGCAGCTCAGAGTGTTGTATGATAATATATATTGTTTTTTACATCATGTATTGTATATGTATTGTATTAAATGTGTATTGTTAGCTTACTTTTGCTCTTGTCCTCGTGAGGCTTCCCAGAGAGCAGGAGAGAGAGAGAGCGAGAGAGAGAAGGGATCACGGCTGCAGACAGAGTGGTAGAAAATTCTAATTCACAAAAGGGGGATTAGGGAGATCATTCCAAACAAGGAGAGAGTGGGGAGTCATGGCGGCTCAAGTAGGGTGTGTAGACAAGACAGGACAGTGTTGGCGCCACACCCCTAAATATGTGTTACTGAACCCCTCTCCAAGGTCAAGAGGCGTACAGGGTAATCTGAGTAAATTTAAACAAGACCCATTTCTTCTCTAGAAGTGAATAAGTGGATGGAGGAAGCTCTATACTCCCTTCATATAGAGCTTCCTATGTAAGTGGTGAAGGTGGGTGAGGTCAGGGTGGTGAAGGTGGGTGAGGTCAGGATGGTGAAGGTGGGTGAGGTCAGGGTGGTGAAGGTGGGTCAGGTCAGGGTGGTGAAGGTGGGTCAGGTCAGGGTGGTGAAGGTGGGTCAGGTCAGGGTGGTGAAGGTGGGTCAGGTCAGGGTGGTGAAGGTGGGTCAGGTCAGGGTGGTGAAGGTAGGTCAGGTCAGGGTGGTGAAGGTGGGTCAGGTCAGGGTGGTGAAGGTGGGTCAGGTCAGGGTGGTGAAGGTGGGTCAGGTCAGGGTGGTGAAGGTGGGTCAGGTCAGGGTGGTGAAGGTGGGTCAGGTCAGGGTGGTGAAGGTGGGTCAGGTCAGGGTGGTGAAGGTGGGTGAGGTCAGGGTGGTGAAGGTGGGTCAGGTCAGGGTGGTGAAGGTGGGTCAGGTCAGGGTGGTGAAGGTGGGTCAGGTCAGGGTGGTGAAGGTGGGTCAGGTCAGGGTGGTGAAGGTGGGTCAGGTCAGGGTGGTGAAGGTGGGTCAGGTCAGGGTGGTGAAGGTGGGTCAGGTCAGGGTGGTGAAGGTGGTGAAGGTCAGGGTGGTGAAGGTGGGTCAGGTCAGGGTGGTGAAGGACAGAGAAGACACTAGAACAGTCGTTAAGAATGACGAGTTTGTAGAATCATTTTGCAACTAAAGAATCATTGTTGAATGTTAATTCATTTATTTTAATGTTGTCGTGATTGATTTGCTGGTGAGTTTAAATGATTCCTCCCCCCCCCCCTCTCTCTCTCTCTCTCTCCCTCTCTCTCTCTCTCTCTCTCTCTCTCTCTCTCTCTCTCTCTCTCTCTCTCTCTCTCTCTCTCTCTCTCTCTCTCTCTCTCTCTCTCTCTCTCTCTCTCTCTCTCTCTCTCTCTCTCTCTCTCTCTCTCTCTCTCTCTCTCTCTCTCTCTCTCTCTCTCTCTCTCTCTCTCTCTCTCTCTCTCTCTCTCTCTCTCTAGTCAACTGATTATTAGGCTAACCAGTAAAACGTCCAGTTAATTGGTTCTTCCAATAACATTACCAATCAATTCATCAACTCATAAATATAATGACCCAATGGCACTCATCTTATCCATTCACATAAAAAAACACGTCTAATTCATTCGCAGACAAACACTGCTAATCCATTCATTCGTAGACAGACACATCTAATCAAGTCATCAATCTTCCTGCAATTGGGGAGCATCATAAATCTAACCAAAACACGGGTAATTTATCACTGGGAGAACCGGCATCATATTGTGGTGTATATTAATGATGGGGCGAGGGATGGTGTACGTCCCAACACGAGGGGAAATTTTTATTTAAATCTCCCCTCAAAATTTATGAGATGTGTGTGCCCATTTTCTTCAATGCATCTTTATTTTATACTGTTTTTTTTTTAAAGATGTATTGTTACGGTTTAATATTACGTGACGTCATATTTATTTATATATTACATATTCACGTCCCTCTTTATTGATAGCTTTTGTGATAGTCATATTAGGTTAAAATATATTTTTGCTAAAATATATTTTCTCGTTAGCATTTTATTAATATTGGTAAGTATGTGAACAAAATGTAACACACACTGACGTTCACACACCGGCGCGGTGAACTTGTCGTACAAGTTCTTCCATCACAAGAACGCTTCCATCTCTCTGTTAATCCATCACAACAACATTAAAATTCCACGTTAAAATTTACGACAAATCACAAGATAAGTCAACAAAAAATAACCGAAAATCTCGTAACTCTCCCCCCCCCCCCCCCCGCCCCTGCAAAAGAGGTTATTAATCACAAGAGCCGTGATGTATAGTGCGGCCTCAAGTACGCCCACAAATGCAAGTGTTGAGATCAAGAGAAGATGTTTTGAAACGCTCTTCCTCCTGTAGGAGAGCTCCTGCTGCTGTAGGAGAGCTCCTGCTGCTGTAGGAGAGCTCCTGCTGCTGTAGGAGAGCTCCTGCTGCTGTAGGAGAGCTCCTGCTGCTGTAGGAGAGCTCCTGCTGCTGTAGGAGAGCTCCTGCTGCTGTAGGAGAGCTCCTGCTGCTGTAGGAGAGCTCCTACTGCTGTAGGAGAGCTCGTACTGCTGTAGGAGAGCTCGTACTGCTGTAGGAGAGCTCCTGCTGCTGTAGGAGAGCTCCTGCTGCTGTAGGAGAGCTCGTACTGCTGTAGGAGAGCTCCTGCTGCTGTAGGAGAGCTCCTGCTGCTGCAGGAGAGCTCCTGCTGCTGTAGGAGAGCTCCTACTGCTGTAGGAGAGCTCGTACTGCTGTAGGAGAGCTCGTACTGCTGTAGGAGAGCTCGTACTGCTGTAGGAGAGCTCCTGCTGCTGTAGGAGAGCTCCTGCTGCTGTGGGAGAGCTCCTGCTGCGGTAGGAGAGCTCCTGCTGCTGTAGGAGAGCTCGTACTGCTGTAGGAGAGCTCCTGCTGCTGTAGGAGAGCTCCTGCTGCTGTAGGAGAGCTCGTACTGCTGCAGGAGAGCTCCTGCTGCTGTAGGAGAGCTCCTGCTGCTGTAGGAGAGCTCGTACTGCTGTAGGAGAGCTCCTGCTGCTGTAGGAGAGCTCCTGCTGCTGTAGGAGAGCTCGTACTGCTGTAGGAGAGCTCCTGCTGCTGTAGGAGAGCTCCTGCTGCTGTAGGAGAGCTCGTACTGCTGTAGGAGAGCTCCTGCTGCTGCAGGAGAGCTCCTGCTGCTGTAGGAGAGCTCCTACTGCTGTAGGAGAGCTCGTACTGCTGTAGGAGAGCTCCTGCTGCTGTAGGAGAGCTCCTGCTGCTGTAGGAGAGCTCCTGCTGCTGTAGGAGAGCTCCTGCTGCTGTAGGAGAGCTCGTACTGCTGCAGGAGAGCTCCTGCTGCTGTAGGAGAGCTCCTGCTGCTGTAGGAGAGCTCGTACTGCTGTAGGAGAGCTCCTGCTGCTGTAGGAGAGCTCCTGCTGCTGTAGGAGAGCTCCTGCTGCTGTAGGAGAGCTCCTGCTGCTGTAGGAGAGCTCCTGCTGCTGTAGGAGAGCTCGTACTGCTGCAGGAGAGCTCCTGCTGCTGTAGGAGAGCTCCTGCTGCTGTAGGAGAGCTCGTACTGCTGTAGGAGAGCTCCTGCTGCTGTAGGAGAGCTCCTGCTGCTGTAGGAGAGCTCCTGCTGTGTATACTTGAGGTCCGCGTGTTTCCTTAAGGCTGCCACATAACACTGAATTATTGAGGTTATTTGCATATATATATGCTGCGTTTATCTTGTAATTCTTTTAATGACAAGGCGAGACTGAGGTCATGATAGTAACTATGTTTATATATAATCTTCAACGCTCCCTCTAAACATAACAGTATTATTAACAGATCGCAGGGTAGTATATACAGACTCTATGACCACTATAGACTCTATAACCCTTCAAGGACTCGAACCTAGGCGACTCGGGTCTTCCCAGTGGCTGTCGAGTACTGAAACCCCTAAAGCAGAGCTAGGTGAGTACAACTATGTGAGTACTAGCAATCACCCGTAAGTATTGCATGGTCTTGAGATCCATACACTTCCAATTCCCGGCAACACTCGTGGTGCATTTTGAGCGCAGTTATTACATCAATGCCTTGACCATTGGTTGGGGACCGTTCAGGCTCTGCACACAAATGTACTCTCAGTGTGGTCCCAGACTGTTGAAGGTACTGATGGTACCATAGAAGAGATGATAGCCGGCTACTCTTTCCCCTTCTCTCCTAGCTCCCTCCCCCCTCTTGCTCCCTCAAACCCTCTCCCCCACCCATCCTCCTCCCCTTCTCTCCCCTTTCTTCCCCTCCTCCCACATCCCCTCCTTCCCACTCCCCTTTCTTCCCTCTCCGTCCTCCCTTCACACTCAGAACATACAATCCCGGAAAATACACAAATCATAATGTTATTTTTTCAACTTTGACATTTTAAACTTCATAAGAATCGTGGGATTGGGAATAGGAGCCGATCCTTCTCAAAGAGGAGCAGGGGGGGGGGGAGGTCTGGGTCGGTCCCACACATGCTAATCTCCATATAATCACAAATCACCATTAAAGTTCCCTTTAAGGGAGCCGAGCGGACAGCACGCTGGACTTGTGATCCTGTGGTCCTGGGGTCGATCCCGGGCACCGGCGAGAAACAATGGGCAGAGTTTCTTTCACCCTATGCCCCTGTTACCTAGCAGTAAAATAGGTACCTGGGTGTTAGTCAGCTGTCACGGGCTGCTTCCTGGGGGTGGAGGCCTGGTCGAGGACCGGGCCGCGGGGACACTAAAGCCCCGAAATCATCTCAAGATAACCTCAAGATAGGCTAGCCCCAAGCATCTGGCCTGGAGCCTTGGATAGACAGACATTCACCTCTAATATATGTCATACCTAATGGCCAGAACTGCACTACTTGGCCTAGTAAGCAAGGCTCAATTTGCCAAACAGGCAGAGTGACTTTCGGTATTCTCAAAAAAATCAATTTGATTATTCAAAATAATACAATTATATTAAGAATGTGAATTACTAAGTTACGCCAAGTTAGATTTGATTCGGTTCAGTTAGGTTAGATTTGATCTATTTTTTATGTTTTAAATAAATTAAAGAACAGTTCAACTCTTATATAATGGAATCGAAAGCTTAATCATTCCATAAAAAATGTAAAAAAATATAATATTTCAGGAAAATTCGACTTATTAGGCAACTTGGAGTATTAGCTACAACATAGATATGTGTATTAATGTGTACAGCTATGAGCAAGAAGGATACACTTATCTCATGAAGTGTTCAGTAACTTAGACACACTAGTTTACCAGTTTGTGATATTATTTATCTGGAAGTTGGTCCAGCAGCCTACTGGACTTTGTGACAGTCACCGTGAAGATATATACAGGTGGACACGCTAATATACACCCAGTGAAGACAGCCATTATTAAGTCCCTGGCGAGAACTTCAAACGTTAGTCCTACCATTTCCCTGCGGCATCCTGAGACCAACATAATGTTAACTGCTACCCTTCCCCTGCCCGCCCCCTCCCCTTCCATACTCCTCTATTACAGCAACTGGAATTAACCAGACTTCTCTGTCAACGCCCCTCCCACTCTCAGGTCCCGCTCCTCCCACTGCCAGGTCCCGCCCCTCCCACTGCCAGGTTCCGCCCCTTACACTCCCAGGTCCCGCCCCTCCCACTGCCAGGTCCTGCCCCTCCCACTGCTAGGTCCTGCCCCTCCCACTCCCAAGTCCCGCCCCTCCCACTGCCAGGTCCCGCCCCACCCACTGCCAGGTCCCGCCCCACCCACTGCCAGGTCCCGCCCCTCCCACTGCCAGGTCCCGCCCCTCCCACTGCCAGGTCCCGCCCCACCCACTGCCAGGTCCCGCCCCTCCCACTGCCAGGTCCCGCCCCACCCACTGCCAGGTCCCGCCCCTCCCACTGCCAGGTCCCGCCCCTCCCACTGCCAGGTCCCGCCCCACCCACTGCCAGGTCCCGCCCCACCCACTGCCAGGTCCCGCCCCTCCCACTGCCAGGTCCCGCCCCTCCTTGCTTCCATATTCTCCCATAAGTAAAATCGGGAAACCACGCTCATTATTTCTGCCTCTTGCATCATCTGAAACTGAATATGTAACTCCCACGCTTACACCTTCCCCTTCCCTCTACCTACCTCCAAATCCACGGCTTACCCTCCCTGATCACATTTGGCATCTATCCCAGAACCTCGGGTTAGACCTTCCTCCCAGGCGACATTTGGATGCAGCCCCACATGTGGGTTGCCAACATACGATTGTGAGTTTCCCGCTCTCTTTACCCTAGATGATGGAGCCTCCCGCCCGTACACACACATATATACTCAGGAGCCCTATACATCCTGTATAGTGACGGCGGCATTCGTTCCTGACTCAGTATATCTCACGCTGATGGCCCTTCCCACTGCTGCCACCATGTGTTGGGCTGGCTGGGGGCTGGCTCCTAGGCTACCCTTGATGGTATATACATGACGCTTGGGCTCCGGCCTCAGTGCTCGCCTCAATGTTTATGATAAAGATTTGATTTGTGGGAAGGTTTCTTGGTGTTCTTGTTTCTTTTAATATTGTTTTGATTTTGGGGATTACATTACTAATAGATGTTTTCAACAAATGGTTGCAGTCAATGTTACATTTATTAATTTATGTATATATATATATATATATATATATATATATATATATATATATATATATATATATATATATATATATATATATATATATATATATATATACATATATATATATATATATATATATATATATATATATATATGTATATATATATATATATATATATATATATATATATATATAAACACACACACACTGGGAAGTGAGAGTACATATTATGGTGATTAAGTGATACAGTTTTGCAGTCACTAACAACATTTTCGATTTACAACTACTACTCTTGAAAGGAAAGACCAATGTGTGTTTAATTGTACTTAAAAAATTTTCGAATGTAACCTCCTTCCTCTCTCAAGGTGTTGTATACATTGTTCTGAACAATTTTCTTGGAGTTTGCGTATATAAATCTGTCGTAGCGCCTCACTTGGCGAGCATTATTAGATGTAATTGTAATTATGCTCCCTAGGGACTCGCCAGGGGTTCCTGGGGACACCAGGGACTTGATTCCTGATTCGGGAATCAGGGACGAAATCCCGATTCGGCAGGATTTCCACCGAATCATTATCCCTACTGAGGACATCATAAGGTCTGAGCTTATGTGATTATTAGATTAGTTTTGCTTCCTTAAGAATATTTTTAGAGTTAATTAGATTTACTTTACTAAAATATTTATTGTCGTTTACTGTCTCTACAGAATCTGTCATTGTCAACGTTACCATTGCCAACAGTAAACCCCCCCACTCCTTAATATAAGCTTAATATAAGGTATATAAGAATGGTATGTAAGCTTAATATAAGGCATATAAGAATGGTATGTAAGCTTTACAATCTCTGTATTCCATTTATTTGTATTGCTACCATTATAGAAAATATTCTTAGCTTTTTCTCTGACAACTGTTAATGTAACAATGGCGATAAGCCAGTTTAATGAAACAGTTGGTAATATGTCAATATCCCCATTGGTACATTGGTAATGTAAAAACAAAAAAGAGTATTTTCTACAGTGGATAGGTAGATTTTTTTTGTTTACAAATTTGCAGACATCAATGAGAAATGCTTTACAACAGAGTAAGATAAAAATAATTATAATAATGAAATTCAGAGTTAAAATAACATTGCAAGATTCGTCATGGGAGTCCCTTTTGCACCATGTCAAGTGGCAATCGTTTCATTAATGCACACCCAACAACAATTACCGTTAGAAATCAAGTGAGGTTAGCTGCAAACATCTGGCCTCCAACCATGGACAGACATACATTCTTATATATAGATAATCTCAAATTATAATTGTATTACTTAAAGAATACTCTAGGAGCCATGAGGAGGATTCGAACCCACGCACTGGGTACTCCCTGGCAAATTCTAGACTACTACTCTACGACATGGTCAAACGCATTGCACCTGGGATTCAAATGAATCCTCCAGTGTTTCTGAGGATTTTCTATTGAATTTTTCATTGATACATCACGTTAATGGGATTTCTTTTGGTATCTGAAGAGAAGCGAAGGAGGTAGAATTCCTAGACTACAAGCTGGAGTGCATGGGGGGGGGCACTCTTTGAAATCCTGATCAGGCTTCAATGGAAGCCTCATGAACCCTAGAGGATTCAGTTGAATAAGGGTTACAATGCTTTTGACCATTATGTGGTATAGTGGGCTACAGCGCTCCTGGGAGCACTCAGCGCAGAGGTTCGAATCCTCCTTATGGCTCCTACTGATTTTCATATAATTCCATCATTTTATTTATTTCATTGAGCTGGTACAAACATGTACTTCCCATTGCTATTTAACTAATAACAAATGGTACTCAAGGATGAACAAAACATTCACAAATCCAATTATTTTTCATTTTCTTACAGAGGGAAAGTTTACCGGATAGCGTGACTCGTCCCTCGAGTGAACACAACACCAGGGACTGCTTTCATGTTGCACTCAGCTCAAGGGGCAGAGCAGTGGTGGTCTTGTGAGCTCCGGCAACTCAGGGGGCCTCGTAGCCTGGTGGATAGCGCGCAGGACTCGTAATTCTGTGGCGCGGGTTCGATTCCCGCACGAGGCAGAAACAAATGGGCAAAGTTTCTTTCACCCTGAATGCCCCTGTTACCTAGCAGTAAATAGGTAAAGGGAGTTAGTCAGCTGTCACGGGCAGCTTCCTGGGGGTGGAGGCCTGGTCGAGGACCGGGCCGCAGGGACACTAAAAAAAAAGCCCCGAAATCATCTCAAGATGAGGTATTTCAGCCACTTCGCGTTAATATGACGCAGATATATAGGCGAGTGAAATTATTTGAGTCAATGGATGCAAAGCTTCACAACACATTGTGCAAGCCACACAAGGCGTTCAGTAAAGGGTTCCTGAGCCATACAAGGCTTTGAGTAAAGGGTTCCTGAGCAACACAAGGCGTTGAGTATAGGGTTCCCGAGCTACACAAGGCGTTGAGGAAAGGGTTCCCGAGCTACACAAGGCGTTGAGGAAAGGGTTCCCGAGCTACACAAGGCGTTGAGGAAAGGGTTCCTGAGCTACACAAGGCGTTGAGGAAAGGGTTCCTGAGCTACACAAGGCGTTAAGTAAAGGGTTCCTGAGCTACACAAGGCGTTGAGTAAAGGGTTCCTGAGCACCACAATGGGTTGAGTAAAGGGTTCCTGGGCCACACAAGGCGATGAGTAAAGGGTTCCTGAGCTACACAAGGCGTTGAGTAAAAGGTTCCTGAGCCACACAAGGCGTTGACTAAAGGATTCCTGAGCCACACAAGGCGTTGACTAAAGGATTCCTGAGCAACACAAGGCGTTGAGTAAAGGGTTCCTGAGCCACACAAGGCGTTGAGTAAAGGGTTCCTGAGCCACACAAGGCGTTGAGTAAAGGGTTCCTGAGCCACACAAGGCGTTGAGTAAAGGGTTCCTGAGCCACACAAGGCGTTGAGTAAAGGGTTCCTGAGCACCACAAGGCGTTGAGTAAAGGGTTCCTGAGCCACACAAGGCGTTGCGTAAAGGGTTCCTGAGCAACACAAGGCGTTGCGTAAAGGGTTCCTGAGCAACACAAGGCGTTGCGTAAAGGGTTCCTGAGCAACACAAGGCGTTGAGTAAAGGTTTAATGAGCTACAAACACAGTTTTAATCAAGTTTAACTAATGGTCAAATCATCAAGGTAGATGCTCAGCAAGTAGAGACAAGGAGCTCACAATTACCAACGGGAGATATAGAGTATTTAGGATAGTTTATCCTGCCGGGAAATTCTTGTTTACAAATCTCTCTCCCCCACAAAATTCCGTTCACATATCAATGTATTTTCGTAATTAACAAATCATATTAATGTTACATATATATTTATTTGACGTAAAACTCGGCGACTTAATTTGACATGATTGCCAATTCTGCCTAATTTAAATATTTGTTTATTATAATTAACTATAAATGTTTGACAAATGGAGCCACCTCATATAATGAAAAAACAAACAATTGTATTTGAATAGCAGAGCCATAGACGAAAGCAGTTATTTTTATTTTCGTAGTAAACCATGGTGAAGATGCAGCCTTTCTAAACGACACCATGAAAATTATCATGTGGAAATGAATGTTGTAAAATGACACGGTATTGTTGTTGCCAGGTGTGTATTATTAGCGTTAATAGTCAGAGAAATTCCACTAACCTGATAACCTGGGGAGCCGGTCGGCCGAGCGGATAGCACGCTGGACTGTGATCCTGTGGTCCCGGGTTCGATCCCGGGCGCCGGCGAGAAACAATGGGCAGAGTTTCTTTCACCCTATGCCCCTGTTACCTAGCAGTAAAATAGGTACCTGGGTGTCAGTCAGCTGTCACGGGCTGCTTCCTGGGGGTGGAGGCCTGGGGCCAGATTCAAGAAAGCACTTACGCAAACACCTACGAACCTGTACATCTTTTCTCAATCTTTGGCGGCTTTGTTTACAATTATTAAACAGTTAATGAGCTCCGAAGCACCAGGAGGCTATTTAGAACAATAACAACAGTTGAATGGGAAGTTTTCATGCTTGTAAACTGTTTAATAAATGTAACCAAAGCCGTCAAAGATTGAGGAAAGATGTACACGTTCGTAAGTGTTTGCGTAAGTTCTTTCGTGAATCTGGCCCCTGGTCTAGGACTGGGCCGCGGGGACACTAAAAAGACCCGAAATCATCTCAAGATATATATCAACGAGAAGGTCAGCGGGAGCTCTGGGGGCGCTCCCAGCCGCCAACTCTACCACTGTACCACCCTGATCTGCTTAATGTTATACCGCCTGGGCTTCGAGTGAATCGACAAGAAGCCTGCAGACTGGCTTCAGTAGAGGCCTCCAGGCTTCCTGCGGGTTCAGTAGGATCCTAGGGTGTGTAACTTACAATTCAGGGTTGTACAGTGGTAGGGTTTGCAGCCCTTAACGGCCACCAGGCTCGTCCCGGAACTGAGAGGAATGAGCTACGAGGAAAGGCTAAAGGAGCTGAACCTCACATCCCTGGAAAACAGAAGAGTAAGGGGAGACATGATAACCACCTACAAAATTCTCAGGGGAATTGACAGGGTGGACAAAGACAAACTCTTCAGCACGGGTGGGACACGAACAAGGGGACACAGGTGGAAACTTAGTACCCAGAAGAGCCACAGAGACGTTAGAAAGAATTTTTTCAGTGTCAGAGTAGTTAATAAATGGAATACATTAGGCAGTAATGTGGTGGAGGCTGACTCCATACACAGTTTCAAATGTAGATATGATAGAGCCCAGTAGGCTCAGGAACCTGTACACCAGTTGATTGACGGTTGAGAGGCGGGACCAAAGAGCCAAAGCTCAACCCCCGTAAGCACAATTAGGTGAGTACACTCCCATGCTGGAATATTTAACAGCTTAGACACACTGAAACATCTCAAATAATTATTCTTCTCATAAGGAAAATTATAGTTAATGATTGACAACGTACAACTGGGAACAGTGACGTCCCCACCACTGTTCACGTCCCGCCCCCGTCTAGTAGACGTCCCCACCACTGTTCACGTCCCGCCCCCGTCTAGTACACGCCCGCACCATTGTTCACGTCCCGCCCCCGTCTAGTACACGCCCGCACCACTGTTCACGTCCCGCCCCCGTCTAGTAGACGTCCCCACCACTGTTCACGTCCCGCCCCCGTCTAGTACACGCCCGCACCATTGTTCACGTCCCGCCCCCGTCTAGTAGACGTCCCCACCACTGTTCACGTCCCGCCCCCGTCTAGTAGACGTCCCCACCACTGTTCACGTCCCGCCCCCGTCTAGTAGACGTCCCCACCACTGTTCACGTCCCGCCCCCGTCTAGTAGACGTCCCCACCACTGTTCACGTCCCGCCCCCGTCTAGTACACGCCCGCACCACTGTTCACGTCCCGCCCCCGTCTAGTAGACGTCCCCACCACTGTTCACGTCCCGCCCCCGTCTAGTACACGCCCGCACCACTGTTCACGTCCCGCCCCCGTCTAGTACACGTCCCACCACTGTTCACGTCCCGCCCCCGTCTAGTACACGTCCCCACCACTGTTCACGTCCCGCCCCCGTCTAGTACACGTCCCCACCACTGTTCACGTCCCGCCCCCGTCTAGTACACGTCCCCACCACTGTTCACGTCCCGCCCCCGTCTAGTACACGTCCCACCACTGTTCAACTCACACAATACAACAGGGACTTACAATGGCATCATTGTAACACACACAATCAGAATGATATAATATAGTACATATGAAACTGGAAACAGAAATATGGAAAATTTATAGTTCATTGCAAAATAAGGTGTGATGTGTGTATAATTATGCGTTCATTAAACAAAAGTTAGAAATCAGGTAAACAGCCGGTTTCGCCCTCACTTCAATACATTCAGTAATCATAACAGCGTGATGCATCATATGAACAAGTCCACAAGGGCCGTGATGAGGGTTCGAACCATGTCGACCATGACCATGTCCGTGACCATGTCGTGGCCTAGTTGATTAAGACAGCGTCTGGGATCATCCCCAACGTCAGTTCGAACCCTCATCACGGCCCTTGTGGATTTGTTTACTTAAGGAAATTTCCTGTCCTAATTCTTCCTCCGTGGTCTGACATTGTCACATTGTTCAGCACGTGTTAATTTCTTCATGATTTATAAACACACACACACACACACACACACACACACACACACACACACACACACACACACACACACACACACACACACACACACACACACACACACACATATATATATATATATATATAAGGACCTTCACACACCTCTGTATCAGTGCCCTTATTGGCTGGACCTCTGGAGACACGCCTCAAGGCGTGAGTATCTGTGTCCTACTATGTTAACCGGGTCCTTACCGTGTGCTGTGTGTGTGAACCTGGTCCACGCCTCCGCCCAACACCTGAGAACCACACAATCCTTCAGCTATATCACAGGACGCAGGCAGAGTGGGGGTGTGGATCAACTCACCCGCCGTCCTAGAAGCAATTATACCAATGTCCAATTATACCAGAATCGTCATAGTGGGTAAATTATACAAGGGGCTGTCTAACTCTGGCTCGAGGCTTGTATGAGTGATGCAACTCAATATCATTTCCATGTTGCATACGTCTTCATAGACGGGCGGGAAGAGGGTGTTATAATCCAAGATGCGCGGAAGGCCGAGTTCCGATAGCTCTTAGCGGTGTATTTGTCTTAAGTAACGGCGGGTGGTTGTGTCCGTTAGGAGGAACTGGGTCCGGGAGAGGTTGTGTCTGTGTGCAGTTTATCACAGTTACGAATCTTGGGGCTTTGGTGTAATTGGGAACACACACACCTCGCTCGCTCGCTCTCTCGTATACACCCTCACGGCTGAGTGAGCAGCGCTCGAGAGTCGTAGTCCTAATGACCCAGGTTCGATTCCCGGCCGAGGCAGAAACAAATGGGCAGAGTTTCTTTCACCCTTATGCCTCTGTTCACCAAGTAGTAAATGAGTATTTGGGAGTTTGACAGCTGCTACGGGATGCTTCCTGGGGATGTAATTACTTAAGTGTAGTTACAGGATGAGAGCTACGCACGTGGTGTCCCGTCTTCCCAGTACTCTTTATCATATAACTCGACAAATGGTCAGATGACTATCAAATGCTTTTTAATGTCGATAAATGTAAGAGCTTGCATGTGGGGCTCAACATTCCACGTCACAACTACCAAACTGGCAGCACTACCTCACTACCTGGTAGGGTGTTGCGAGTAGGGAACCCCGTCCGAGGCACCATTTAATATTTATTGACTTGTGTAATTTATGTTTGTTAGAAAACGTTGTTTCATCTTGTTCCCTGTGAGGGCTCTGCTGAAGAGTTGATAACGTCAACCTGCGCACTAAATAACGGAGATAATAAGGGCAACATTTAGAAGGTGCTAGAGCAACCCGTCGTCTTAAAAATAACGTCACTTTTGGCTCGTATGCGCGCTATGGCCAAATTTGGACGTAATTTGAAATGAAATCGACTCACAAAAGTGACGTACTGTTCCGTTTTCTGTTTGAGTCGTCCGGCTTACTCTGCAAGGTTAAAAGAGGCAACTTTCCATTAACGTTTTTCATAACGTTTTAAAACTTTATGAGACTTTCCTGCCCACCTAACCTATCAGAGGACCCTTAACTTACTGCTGTTGAAAAAAAAAATCCCAAATTTAATTTAACTTTTTTTCATATTCAAATTACGTCCATATTCGGCCTTCGGAGGGCACCTATAGGGTCTTCCAGTCCCACCTCCTTATCTTCTTTAATGCAGACTTGTCCTCTTGTATCTTCCCTAACCCATGTAAGTGCACCATTCTCCTACCACTTCCCAAGCATGGGCCGGATGCATCTGTCCCAATTTCCTACCAGCCCACCAGTCTGCTTTCATGTCTTGGGAAATTGACGAAACGCCTGGTTTTCCAACGTCTGCAGTGTGTGGTGGAAACCTTCAGCCTGAAGGCTTCAGTTGGTTTCGGCCAGGGAGGAACACGACAGACTGACTCCTCTCCTTAGAATACCATACAGTGGACACGTACCTACAGAGGCAGTTTCTCCTTGCATCATTCTTCGACTTCCAGGAGAGCATTTGACTCACCATCCAATATAGTCGTCCAAGGCCTAACCCTCCTTGGCCTCTCGGGATCGACACTGGGCAGTTCCAGCAACCCGTTCTCCATACTGACAGTGCGTTATAATACTAAATAGACATAATACATTAATGAACTGCACCGTGAGTATATTAATACACTAGTTACCGTCCTTACATTTCCCTTCCCAAGTAATCTCCCGAAACGACGAAATTGTTTTATGTAGTGTAACTAGTATGCCGTTTTCTTAATTAAGTTTTGCATACACTCAAGTCAGACCAATATTTATCATTTCAATATATATGTTCTGCACAATATTGCCCTAGATAAATCCAATCTTTCTTGTAAAGCTCACACTTTTCAGGAAATTAGGCTAGACAGAAGAGCAGCCACTGACAGTCGAAGGAAAGAAAACACGCGATAACGATTTATGATAAAAAACAAATTAAAACACATTCTCCAACACCATGTGTAGGGAACCACAGAGAGCCTGCCAGGGGAAGCATTTCATATCTTAAGCAGAACTGCTGCCTGCCCGAAACGCTGCGCGAACTAGTGGCTTTACAAGATTGTAAATACTATGCTATGTGTTCTCTCAAACCAAATGTAACTTCTTGTATATAAATAAATAAATAAATAAAATGAACTGTAACCTGATTGGTGGAGGGTGGCCGTGCGCAGCTTCCCCGCGCACCTCCCACGTGCATGCCTGGGGAGGGGCAGAAGACAGAAGACAACCGCACCTGACACAGAACGAACTTAATACTTCACCCACTAGTATTTAGGATACTCATCTTTAGGCTGAATACTTGGGTCCTCGCCTCTCTTCCATTCTACCTCCCCAGAGAAGCCTAGCATCGCTTAAGCTACACTCACAGAAGACTACAGCTCAAGGTGAGCTCTTGATATCATATCATTATCATCTCACTTGCGGTCGGCCGCTATTAACCCCTAGGCGACCGCCTCCACAACTATATCTATGATTGCTCGGTCATAAATGATTTCAGAACAAATGGTATGAGATACTTTGAGCTGTGTAACTACTTCAGACACTCCCGAATATTGGAGGAGTGATGAGTGTGTCAATTAAGGCACACTACTCAAGCCTTCTTGCCTCACCGTCAACATTGATGCTCCACCGTGACACAACTCCCAACATTGACACTCCACCGTGACACAACTCCCAACATTGATGCTCCACCGTGACACAACTCCCAACATTGATGCTCCACCGTGACACAACTCCCAACATTGATGTTCCACCGTGACACAACTCCCAACATTGACGCTCCACCGTGACACAACTCCCAACATTGATGCTCCACCGTGACACAACTCCCAACATTGATGTTCCACCGTGACACAACTCCCAACATTGACGCTCCACCGTGACACAACTCCCAACATTGATGCTCCACCGTGACACAACTCCCAACATTGATGCTCCACCGTGACACAACTCCCAACATTGATGTTCCACCGTGACACAACTCCCAACATTGACGCTCCACCGTGACACAACTCCCAACATTGATGCTCCACCGTGACACAACTCCCAACATTGATGTTCCACCGTGACACAACTCCCAACATTGACGCTCCACCGTGACACAACTCCCAACATTGATGCTCCACCGTGACACAACTCCCAACATTGATGCTCCACCGTGACACAACTCCCAACATTGATGTTCCACCGTGACACAACTCCCAACATTGACGCTCCACCGTGACAACTCCGTGACCGCGTGAACGAGTGATAACATTAACTGATGGAAATGGTTCATTACAAACATACTTGTGTTTAACGAGTTAATATTGAGTAAATTATAATTAGGTGTTTCTTCCACTGTGGAAGCCGAGTGATAAGATGGGAAGAAGTATCTTGTATACAGTAGACGGGAAGTTCCTCGGTGTTCACACTGGCAACAAACTAACGTGTGCAGAATATATTTTCAAACAATAAAAACTGACCTGACTGATTGTAAACAAACTTTAAAAGAAGAAAACAGCATACGGTACATTATGGAAAACGAATGCAGCGTTTTGGGAGATTATTTGGGTTGGAAATGTAAGGGCGGTAACTAGTGAATTAATATACCAACGACGCAGTTCATTACTGTTCAATGTCTATTTAGTTTTATAACGAACTGTCTATTGGGAGGATGGGGTGGTTCCAGAGCTATCTGATGGGCTGCTCGTCTCAGATGATGACAGGTGTTGAAGTCTCCACCTTCCACCAGATCACATGTGGAGTGCCACAGGGTGCAATCCTGAGCCTCCTACTTTTCTCCATTCTACTTTCTGATCCCCTGGTCTTCCGTGGCGCTCTGGTGCTAGTGTTTGTCGATGACATAACCCTTGAGCCACTCTTCAGGAGGCACAGGGTTCTCTGCAGGAGGCAATGACTGTCTTCTCATGTGTTATGGGGAAGGGTCTCTCTTTCAACCTGGAGAAGTGTTGTGTCATGTGCTTCCCGAAGTGTTGCTTACAGACCCAACAAGCGGTGAGCAGCAGTGGTCTCCCGGTCACTGTGGTCCACAGGCAGCTGAGGTCGTTGTCTCCCGGTCACTAGAGGTCCACAGGCAGCTGAGGTCGTTGTCTCCCGGTCACTAGAGGTCCACAGGCAGCAGGAGTCGTTGTCTCCCGGTCACTATAGGTCCACAGGCAGCAGGGGTCGTTGTCTCCCGGTCACTAGAGGTCCACAGGCAGCTGCATGTGGTACTCGATGGTCCTCATCTGATGTGGAGACACCATGTGGTTTACTTTTGGGACTCCTGCTTTCATCGCATCAACATCATGAAGCGGGTTTACAGTGTGGCATCAGGGATGGGGGCGGGGGCACCAAGATTAATTATGCGAGTGAGGTATGTGGCTCAGTGGCTGTCTGTCTGTCTTGGCACGTCTCGATCTGATCCAAAATCGTGGCCTTCACTCTGCACTGGGGGACTATATATGCCTTCTTCCCTCGACCTCTTCCTCCATGCTGAATCAAGGGTTTGGGGCCCTGAAGTTTGAGCATCTCCTCGTCCTGTGTCACTGACTAGAACGGATTGCCCGTCTCCCTCGTCCCGTCCACTTACCCGGCCTACAGTCCGAGGCCTACTGCTGGCATATGCCTGCTGGCCGTCGTATGTGCTGCCAGCTGCCTACTTTAGCTCAAGGCCCCACAGGCACATTCAAAGCTTTCTCTTCCCGTAACTCGATACACAGAAATCACAATATCACGTTATTGTGACTGTTGTGTGTATTGAAGTAGGGGCATCAGAGGTAGAACTATTTGGGTGACAGAGCCGGAGTGCATGGGCTTCAGTGGAAGCCTCGGGGTCCTCGTGAGGGCAGCAGCACTCCAGGCTGCAATTCTTTGGACCATGTCGTGGTACAGTTGACTAGGGCGCGTCTGGGGTACACTCTGCGCATAAGTTCGAACCCTCATCAAGACCCTGGTAGATGTGTTCATTACACCAATGTCAGCAAAATCAACTCAGACATGTAGTGACGAGTTCCTAGATATATAGCGATCATGGACCGCTATATCTAGCGATAATGGTTACATATAGCGATCCTTATGGCGATGAATGATCGCTAAGTCAATAAAGGCCAACACTAAATAAATAATGCTGGCATTTATTGACTTACTGACAATAAATATTCAATAGCTACAATAAAAGACATGCTCTGGTTGATACATAGTAGCATTATACACGTATTATGCTACTTATACATTATACATACCCGCCAATTCCAGAAGAGACAGGTGTCCATGAAGTCTTTCAATGTGAGAGTTCGCAATATTACAACACCGTCAACACCCGAAATACAAAAACACTAACAAAAAACTTTCCTTATTAAGACTACTCAATAGCTCGGTCGCTAGAGCTTCGGCCTCACACGCGTTGGTCCATGGTTCGAGTCACCCAGGGGAAATGGGATAAGACTAATGATGACCATTAACCCGTCACTGGGTATCTCTCTGCCCCCATTTGAGATCGTCCAGCAATTGACTCTCCTGGCACTGTGCCTGGCACTTCCAATCTTTGGAAGGTCCCAGACGCCACCAGCGTGTTACACATATTAGAAAACAGTCCGAAACAGAAAACATTAAAAATACGAATTTATCACTTCAAACTCCAAAACTGACCAAACCTGTATAAATAGAAGTCTTATTTGTACGTTAAATTATAAATCTCGTCTCAGCTATCAAGACACATTATTCAATTTCCAACATCCGACTGCTGTAACCAAGAGCATATTACACATAAAAAATACAATACTCCTTGAATAATGTCCCACAAAAATCGTATACGTTACAAAGGCTTCCTCTGGTTGCCACGCCACTCCGCCAGCGGTTACCCCGACAAATTACTTTTGTATATATTTTTTTTTATCACTAAAGTCTATTATACTACACTCAAGCCCATTACATCCAGCGGTCGACCCCACAGAATTCATAAATTCATAAATTTTTACATGCTGTTCATTCAAAACGGGAATTTTCTCAAATATATATGAATGTTATAATATAATAGTTTATTGTGCATATATAGGCATAGGTTAGGTTAAGTGTTTAGGTTCTGTTGGCGATTATTTGTATTTTTAGTACGTGGGTGAAGCATTTATAGCGTTGTGGTTCGAACAATATTCGTCAGTGAAGCACTTGTTCCTGAAGTGTTCTAACGTCAACAGTTGTGAGTCGTGTGTAAACCGTTTTTCATTCATAAACAGCGGGTTTGACGGGTGCATGGAATCACTTTTGGGCCTTTGGGAATCACAAAGATCCAAAAGTGATTCCATGCACCGGCCAAACTCCCTGTTTATGAATGAAAGACAGTTTACAAAGACTCACAACTGATTTCGTTCGAGCACTTCCGGAACAAGTGCTTCACTGATAAATTTTGTTCGAACCACAACGCTGTAAATGCTTCACCCACGTATTTCAAATACAAATAATCGCCAACAGAACCTAAACACCTAACCTAATCTACGCCTAACTATACATAGAATTTTTTTGTAAAAGAATATTAATTTATATATGAAAATAACCCAATTTTTAATACACGGTATGTAAAAATTGATGAATGTGTCTGGGGAGGACGGCCGCTGCTTTAAACAGCCTAGTGTGAGAACGGGTTGTATTTGGTCACTGGAGAGATAATGGCCTTCAGGTAAATTCAGGTAATTTGTTCCTACTTAGGAACAAATTATTTTCTTCTTATATTACCTAAGGCGTCGTTTCTCACACATTGTGTAGGACCTGAGACGTCGAAACTCCCAGTACTGGAAGACAATGTATTTAGATATATATGAATGACTGAATGAATTATATGCTGTAGAATATTGAGAATATTCATAAGCTTGAACAAATCCACAAGGGCCGTAACGAGGATTCGAACCTACGTCCGGGAGCATCCTAGACGCTGCTTTAATCGACTGAGCTACGACATGGTCAAAAGAGTTGAAACCGAAGTTCTACTGAACTTATTGGATCCTGCAGCCTCTCCGAGGTACAAACCCAGGGTTTTACACAACTCCCCCCATGCATTCGAGCTCTGTCAATAGGCCGTTCTCCCTCTTCGCCCTTACTTCATTACACACAGAAATCATAATAGCGTGATGTATCAAATGAACAAATCCACAAGGGCCGTGACGTAGGTTCGAATCCTTGTAACGGCCCTTGTGTATTTGTTCATTTGATGCATCAGGTTATTGTGATTTCTGTGTGATATTCATAAGCTTCTCTGTAAATTGTGAACGTTTTCTGTTGCGTTTATCGCTTGACAGAGAATGGAATTTTCTCCTAAACTGTCTTATTCCCCATAATTTAGTTTCTTCATTACTCTGAAATACAGTTTACATTGCCAATAATAATCACAATTCTTAGAAATTCTCAGCACTTTCTCATTATTGTAATTTAAAATGAACTAAGTAATGAATCCATCCGAAACCTGAACATTTGATGGATCTTGTTGTACAGTGGTCTACTTTCTCGAATCACAGTAAAGGATCCCGGGCTCCATCCCTGCGAGGGACAGAAATGGTTGGGCACGTTTCCTATCATGTGATACCTCTGGTCCCTAGCAGTAAATAGGTACCGGGAACTTAGGATACGGTTGTGGCTTGCATCCTGGGGAAGGTCAATAGTTCGTCCAAAGCCTTCGACACAAGCCTAAATACAGGAGTCCTGTCCTCGACAACGGAAATTATATTACATTCAGATAAATGGGGCCCTGCACCCTTTGGATAAAGTTTAACATTTATTACTGGGTTCTTCGAATGTACGTTAAGCAATGTCCAAATAGTGCAGCGCCGTGTGGGCATTGATCAACCTTCCAACACAACAGTCCTTACGCTAGGTAGGTATTCATTATTTATTTATTTATTTATTTATTTATTTATTTATTTATTTATTTATTTATTTATTTATATACAAGAAGGTACAATGGATTTATAAGAGTACATAGCATTGATGTTTTAACATTCTTGTAAAACCACGTACACTCATAGCATTTCGGGCAGGTCCTTAATCTAACAGATAATTTTAAGTAGGTAATTTGTAGCAAAATTGGAAAAAAGTTAGAAGGTACATTGTAAGAAAATTTGAAGAAAATTTGTAGGTACATTTTAGTAAAATTTGAGGAGTATTTATCGGTGCATTGTATTAAAATCTGTGTTCAACATAACAACCATGATGTAAAATGGTCAAAAGTGATTGTGCTTATAATAGCGAAGTTATATGGCTTAGGCATATATTTTGGGGTAACACACGACACAGTGCGAGTATGAAGCACTAGGTAGAAAACTATGAGGATGAAATTATGTACTTTTTGGTGTTACTTTTGAATAAGGGGAAAGGTTGGACAGCTTTTCAATTCGTTAGGAAGTGAGTTCCATAGACTAGATCCCTTTATTTACATAGAATACTTAGACAGATTTAGTTTGACTAGGGGATATCAAAGACATATTTATTTCTGGTGTGGTGATTATGTGTTTTTTTACATCTGTCAAGGAAGAGTTTCAGAACAGGATCTGCGTCTAGGAACAAGGTTTTGAACCTGTAAATGGCACAAGAGAATGTTTGGAGGGAGTTTGTTTAACATGTTGAGGGATTTAAACAAGGGGGTTGAGTGTTGTCTGAATTCATATCATTGCCTCTCTATAGCTTAGTTTAGTTAATTTATTATGCACCCCATACCCATCTTGTGGGCGGTAGTGGAAAGGGTTACAGAGGCACATAATGGGCTCTGGGACTGAACCCCACAAACTCTATAGCAATAAGCACAATGCCACATAAAATGCAGTATTATTACTTTAATCGTATTTACATAACTAATTGTTCTTATCCAGATTCTAACATGCTTTATCAATATATCTTCACTTAAGACCTCTCTGATACGAGGTACATCATCAATAATATACTGCGAGAGGTATACCCAGCTTCTCGGTGTACATACGTTGTGAGTTTAGTTTTGTTTATATTATGTTCGTGACTAAAGTATACTTTCTAGTTGGTCAATGAGCAGTTTTGGTGGCCCTAGTAACCCTCCAGATGCTGATAGGTTTTAAGCCGGCCACCAAAAACACATGCATATCGCCTACTCTACAATGGCTTTCATATTAAAATCTGCATTTAAACTCGATTTTAAAATTCTCAAAAAAATCTGTTAACTTGCTGTTGTCTTTTTTTAATAACATTATTTGTATTATATTAATAGTAGTCATTTGTTTGATCCTTGAGCATTGAGCTCAAGGTTCAAACAAATGACTACTACTATATACTGAAAAATAAACCTCGACTGATTCAGCTGCCAGACAGCTGCGTACTGTTAACAGCAGTACACATTGTTGCCTGGTTGGTAGAATGGTTGTTTGTTCCGTAGTGGATAGAATGCCAGACTTTTGCGTACTTGACCACTGGAGAAATGATGGCCTTCAGGTAAATTCAGGTAAAAAATCTCACCATTCTAAAGTGTCCCCTCTCCCTTATGACCCAACTTTTACTAAGATACTAAACAATTGAAGCGTCTTCTCTTTCACTTGCCCATTTTCTCCAACTTGTTCTGGATTTTCAAGTGAAGAACTCTCTCGCAGGCTTCTCACAGTCAAGACATGTATAATCTTCCCACTGATTAGCTCCTTATTGGCTGTCTTCCAACTTTCTGGTAGTTCTTATGTTTCCAGTGACTGGCTATGTAACGTAGTAAGTAGCCAACACAAGACTTTAGTTCCCTCTTTTAGTGTTCAGGGCGAACTTCTGCCTCATCCCATAGCCTTAGACGGAATCAGTTCCAGCAGATATCTCTTGACTTCATCTTTGGAAAAGTCCATGTCTATCATTCCAAGTTAGAATTACACCTTCTAGGCTAGGTCAGACACTTCTCTTTGCTCTGTTATAAAGACCTAGAATGTGTGGAGTTGCTTACATACGTCCTGGTCATTATCTGTAAATGTGTTAGTCCCAGTCCTCCGTTTAATCATCTGCTGCTTAACTGTTGCTTTCCTCTTGATGTAGCTTTAATGAAGCTTGAGGTATTCATGCCAGGCCCTCTGGTACCGCCCTCTGCTTTTCGTTGTTCCAACAATTTCTTTATATTCTTGTGTTTAGTACCTTCTATTAGCCTCCATTTCGGAATAGGACAAACATGCCGACTGCCTCCGAACATTTCGGCGCGAGTGTTCCCTCTGTACTCCATCCCCTCTGAGTTCTGTTTTCTATGATGTTTATGAAAAATAATTTCCCTCATTCTTCATCGTTTTCTATTGGGTATGTCAAAGTGTTACCTTTGTACTTGGTCCTTGACGACTCGTTCTGAGTGATTGCCAAGTCTGGCTGGTTTGTCGTTACTCCTCATTCTTGCAAGTCCCTTGATATGCTCGGTTAGGAAGTTAATCTCAATCTGGTAATCTCAAACCCTTCTAGTGGTTCCTGGTTTACAATTCCCTCTCTTATCTCTAGAATATCTCCTTGCTCTAAGGTGAAGACCTCCTGGAATTTCTTATACAGTTCCTCACACACTTCTTTGTCGTTTGTAGTGAATCCTTCTGCCCCTATCCTTAATTTCATAACCTGTTCCTTTACTGTTGTTTTTCTCCTGATGTGGCTGTGTAGCAATTTAGGCTGAGTCTTTGCCTTGCTTTGCGATGTCATTTTCGTATTGTCTTTCTGCCTCTCTTCTCATCCTGACATATTCATTCCTGGCACTCTGGTATCTTTCTCTGTTCTGCTTTCTCCACCCCTTTGACTTTGCTCTGTGTGTGTATGTGTGTGTACTCACCTATATGTACTCACCTATATGTGCTTGCAGGATCGAGCATTGACTCTTGGATCCCGCCTTTCTAGCTATCGGTTGTTTACAGCAATGACTCCTGTCCCATTTCCCTATCATACCTAGTTTTAAAAGTATGAATAGTATTTGCTTCCACAACCTGTTCCCCAAGTGCATTCCATTTTTCTACTACTCTCACGCTAAAAGAAAACTTCCTAACATCTTTGTGACTCATCTGAGTTTCCAGTTTCCACCCATGTCCCCTCGTTCTGTTATTATTACGTGTGAACATTTCATCTATTTCCACTTTGTCAATTCCCCTGAGTATTTTATATGTCCCTATCATATCTCCTCTCTCCCTTCTTTTCTCTAGTGTCGTAAGGTTCAGTTCCTTCAGCCGCTCTTCATATCCCATCCCTCGTAGCTCTGGGACAAGCCTCGTCGCAAACCTCTGAACCTTCTCCAGTTTCTTTATGTGTTTCTTCAGGTGGGGGCTCCATGATGGCGCGGCATACTCTAAGACGGGTCTCACGTAGGCAGTGTAAAGCGCCCTAAAAGCTTCCTCATTTAGGTTTCTGAATGAAGTTCTAATTTTCGCCAGTGTAGAGTACGCTGCTGTCGTTATCCTATTTATATGTGCCTCAGGAGTTAGATTAGGTGTCACATCCACTCCCAGGTCTCTTTCTCGAATCGTTACAGGTAGGCTGTTCCCCTTCATTGTGTACTGTCCCTTTGGTCTCCTGTCACCTGATCCCATTTCCATAACTTTACATTTACTGGTGTTAAACTCCAGTAGCCATTTCCCTGACCATCTCTGCAGCCTGTTTAAGTCCTCTTGGAGGATCCTACAATCCTCGTCTGTCACAACTCTTCTCATTAATTTTGCGTCATCTGCAAACATTGACATGTATGATTCCACTCCTGTAAACATATCATTTACGTAAATTAGAAAGAGGATTGGTCCCAGCACCGATCCTTGAGGTACTCCACTTGTTACTGTTCGCCAGTCCGACTTTTCGCCCCTTACCATTACCCTCTGGCTCCTTCCTGTTAGGTAGTTCTTCACCCATACTAGGGCCTTTCCGCTTACTCCTGCCTGCCTCTCAAGTTTGTATAGCAGTCTCATGTGCGGTACCGTATCAAAGGCCTTTTGGCAGTCAAGAAATATGCAGTCTGCTCAGCCTTCTCTGTCCTGCCTTATCCTTGTTACTTTATCATAGAATTCTAAAAGGTTTGTTAGGCATGATTTCCCTGTCCAGAACCCATGTTGGTGCTTGTTTACAAACCCAATGCTCTCCAGGTGCTCAACAAGTCTTAGCCTAATTATTCTTTCAAGTATTTTGCAGGGGATGCTTGTCAGTGATACGGGTCTGTAGTTAAGTGCCTCCTCCCTATCACCCTTTTTGAAAATCGGTACGACATTTGCCTCCTTCCAGCAACTGGGCAATTCTCCCGACATAAGTGACTCATTAAAGATCATTGCCAGAGGCACGCTGAGAGCCTGCGCTGCCTCTTTGAGTTTCCACGGTGATACTTTGTCTGGTCCAACAGCTTTATTTGCATCCAGTGTTGTCAACTGTTTCATTACATCCTCTGCTGTCACCTCTATATCCGATAGTCTTTCATCTTGGGTAATCTCTTCTAACAATGGGAGCTGCTCAGGCTCGGTTGTGAACACTCCATGGAATTTTGCATTCAGTACCTCGCAGATTTCCTTGTCGCTTTCTGTATATGCCCCTTCTGTTTTCCTCAGTCTTGTCACTTGGTCATTTACCGACATCTTCCTTCTTATATGGCTATGTAGTAATTTTGGTTGCTTTTTCGCGTGTGTGTGTGTGTGTGTGTGTGTGTGTGTGTGTGTGTGTGTGTGTGTGTGTGTGTGTGTGTGTGTGTGTGTGTGTGTGTGTGTGTGTGTGTGTGTGTGTGTGTGCATGTGTGTGTGTGTAATTACCTAAGTGTAGTTACAGGATGAGAGCTACGCTCGTGGTGTCCCGTCTTCCCAGCACTCTTTGTCATATAACACTTTGAAACTACTGACGGTCTTGGCCTCCACCACCTTCTCACATAACTTGTTCCAACCGTCTACCACTCTGTTTGCGAAAGTGAATTTTCTTATTTCTTCGGCATCTGTGTTTAGCTAGTTTAAATCTATGACCCCTTGTTCTTAAAGTTCCAGGTCTCAGGAAATCTTCCCTATCGATTTTATCAATTCCTGTTACTATTTTGTATGTAGTGATCATATCACCTCTTTTTCTTCTGTCTTCTAGTTTTGGCATATTTAATGCCTCTAACCTCTCCTCGTAGCTCTTGCCCTTCAGTTCTGGGAGCCACTTAGTAGCGTGTCTTTGCACCTTTTCCAGTTTGTTGATGTGCTTCTTAAGATATGGGCACCACACAACCGCTGCATATTCTAGCTTTGGCCTAACAAAAGTCGTGAACAATTTCTTTAGTATATCGCCATCCATGTATTTAAAAGCAATTCTGAAGTTAGAAAGCGTGGCATAGGCTCCTCGCACAATATTCTTTATGTGGTCCTCAGGTGATAGTTTTCTATCTAGAACCACCCCTAGATCTCTTTCTTTATCAGAATTCTTTAAAGATTTCTCACATAATATATAGGTTGTGTGGGGTCTATGTTATCCTATTCCACATTCCATAACATGGCATTTATTAACATTAAATTCCATTTGCCAAGTGGTGCTCCATATACTTATTTTGTCCTGGTCATCTTGAAGGGCATGACAATCATCTAAGTTTCTTATCCTTCCTAATATCTTAGCATCATCAGCAAGCATGTTCATATAATTCTGCATACAAACTGGTAGATCATTTATGTAGACAATAAACATCACTGGTGCAAGAACTGAACCCTGTGGTACTCCACTTGTGACATTTCTCCAGTCCGATACATTGCCTCTGATCACTGCCCTCATTTTTCTATTAGGCAGAAAATTTTTCATCCATGTTAGAAGCTTACCTGTCACCCCTCCAATATTTTCCAGTTTCCAGAACAACCTCTTATGTGGAACTCTGTCGAAAGCCTTTTTTAGGTCCAGATAGATGCAGTTAATGCAGTGTGTGCGTGCGTGCGTGCGTGTGTGTGCCCCACACACACATACCACAGCACGTCTCATTCAGTATCCATCGATCGGGTTTGGAGGTGGTGTGCTCCGGGGCCACTTCTCCGCATCAACCGATCCCTTCTCTCGCTCCTAAACTCGGTGTGGGGACGATTGTGGCCACTTACCCCAGTGCCACGAGACCATTACAGGAGTCCCCAGCACCCTACCCTTAGTGTCCCCAGGGAGTGGGTACCCACCCACACACGCACACACGCGCGAGTGCTCATTAAGACACCCCACAACAACGCACGCAACGGTGCGGATAGTTATGCGAACGCCGGGTGCGTTAGTGACATTGACTGAGGCAGTAACACCAGCCACGACTCTAGTGAAGGGCGAGGATATTACCTGCGGTGAGTACGGGGGACATTCTTCTTTATTTTGTGTTATCTTTGTTCTTTTTATCTCCTCTATATCCTCCTTATCTCCTTTATTTTTGTGTCTTCTTTATTTGTGTTTCTTCACTTTGTGATCATTTTATTGGTGATGTAAGTTGAAGTTTTGTTGTATCTTAATAGAATGAGTCTTGATCTTAGCTGATACCTCGATGTTTATTTTGACTTTCTCTTAATATTATATATATTGTTCTTATTAATATATAGTTTATGGAGTGCCTTGGTGGGTGAGCAAGGTGGAGGTAGAGTAAGAGGTAGACTGGTGGTGGTGGAGGGTAGACTACTAGTTATGTAGACTCTGGTGGGTAGATGAGTGAGGTAGGGGTAGATATTGGTAGGCTAGCAGGTAGAGTGTAGCCCAGGTGGAGGGGGCTACATGTGTGTGGTGTTGGTAGCAACCGCTCGTTTCCCCGCCCCCCCCCCCCCCGACCATACACCCATTAATAGGGGTCTGACGGCTGAGTGGACAGCGCTCGGAAATCGTAGTCCTAAGGGCCCGGGTTCGATCCCCGGCGGATGCGCAAACGAATGGGCAGAGTTTATTTCACCCTGATGCTGCTGTTCACTAGCAGTAAATTGATACCTGGGAGTTAGACAGCTGCTACAGGCTGCTTCCTGGGAATGTGTGTGCGAGTGTGTGTGGAAAACAAAATCAGTTAATTGGTTGACAGTTGAGAGGCGGACCCAAAGAGCAGGAGCTCAACCCCCGCAAGCACAACTAGGTGAGTATAACTAGGTGAGTACATAACTCTCACAGATATTGAAGTTAAAAAGGCTCTAATATATTTAGAGAGGTGATAGAAATAATCCGATTTTAATTAAATGAACAAACATTTTATATGTTTCCCTGAGGGTTAGTAGGACAGGAAGCCGGCGGTTTGTCAGAGGTTCCCTATTTGTCCTATTTGTATAAACGTTATACAATTATATTTGTATAAACAAGAACATAATAGGTTCCCATTCTCCTCTTAAAGGCATCATTAAGAGGAGCCTTGCCTCGGCCTAGTGTCCAGCAGAGAGAGTCTTGCTATCTATATAACCGTAACTGTGTTATCTTTGCTGGCCGACCAGTTGGAATGCCATCTCTGCCTCCTCTAACAACTAAGGTGTACTAATGCAGTGCATCTATACAAATGCAGCTCTGGAGTCTCTATACTCCGAAACATACGCTACATTGGACACACGACGAATACACTGAGTAGACGTCTTACATTTCATCTGCAAGACGGAGGTATTAAGCAACATCATTCTCAATACCACAACACCATCCTGAGTCACCAAGACATAGTGAAAGATGCGGTAGTAATCACACGCACCGACGATTGTAGGAGGTTTCGTACGCTTGAGGCTGTGGTCATTCGGGAGCTGACACCAGTAATCAACATCCAGATGAATTCGACTTCGAGCATACAACTATTCGATGTATCCAGAGGGAAGATGTAAGACCTGGCGGACAACTAGAAGCCGGAGTCAGGCAACAACTACCTCACACTTGCCTTCGTCGTTCCCTACGATTAAGGGGGTCAAGTGAATCGTAGAGTGAGGTGTTTCCTCACTTATAAATTTATAAATTTCTCCTTGTAAGCCCCTCGGTCAAGTAAGGAAATGTTAACAGAGGTAAAAAATCAATGTACTAAACTTATTTCCTCCACACTTCAACAAGCTCTACAGGAAAATGTCGACGAAGTCTAAGTAGGTGGCGAAACTGAGTTGTTTCAGCACCCAACGGCAGTCTCCACTCCAGGCAAGAAGACACAAGCCGTCGGGGAAATCAGCACATTACAAACCACTATGGACTGGATTCAATTTTAACAGAATAATGGACAATAACGACAATCTCAAGATAATACAATTCAAGGATTCAAAAACAAAGCTCAAACACTCAGAGCAGTGCTTCTCAGGGACAACACTGATATTGTTTTACTTCAAGAAACACTCACCAGGACTGAAAGAAGAATCAATATCCCAGGGTATCAAGGTTACCACTGGTCAAATGGCCAAAGTGGCACCAGAGGCATTTCAATACAAGTAAAAAATCATATCAATGCCACGGCAATCACAGACCTGCCTAACTGTGGTGAGGACGTCTAAGTTATGAGAGTTAATCTCACTATGAGGAACTCAATGCTGTCCATCTTCAATGTGTACAGGAGCCATAGAGAACACGAGATGGATCTCTTTGCAATCTTTGAACTAGCAGTCACTACACCTACTATCATCTCGGGGTGACTTCAACGCTCATAGTGAATTACTTCTTGATTCACCATGAACCGACGCCAAGGGAAGACATATTGAACACCTTTTGGATGAAGTGTCTGAAGTCAGTCTGCTTAACTCGGCGGAACCAACCCACACTGGTGGGGGGAAGCTGGACCTCACGTTTGTCTCCACCAGTATTTATAAGTTGTGTCACTGGTCAGTTGACCATGTACTGACTAGTGACCACTTTGCTACAAGAACAGTTATTGATACAGCACTACCTCCCAGACCTCCAGCTCCCGAGCCCGGATGGGACTTTATCAAAGCAGCTTGGACGAAGTTTCAGGAATCTCTTGAAATTCTACACCAAAACTACACTCCATGTGACAACACTGAAGCGATGGAAAAAGATTTAGTGACTGCAATATATAGAACAGCAAATCACTACATCCCCAAGAAGAAAAAAAATACCCAACAACATAAAGACCTTTGGTATTACTGGAATAGGATCAAAGAACTACATAACAGACTAAATTGTGAACGAAAGAATTTCAGAAGAGACGGAACCAAAGCTAATCTGGAACTTCTTAGAGCTGTCCGAGATCATGTTCATGAAGAAACAGCAAAACTCAAAGAAGAAAAATGGCTCGAGTGGTGTGCCAAGCTAAATCAGCATACATCCTTGAGCAACATCTGGAGGCAGATCAACAAGGCCAAAGGAAAATCGCCTTCTCCTCCGCCGCACCATGTTCATCCAGAGCAAGAAGCAGAAAGGTTAGCAAATCTATTTGCTTCAAGAGCCAGTTCCACTCAACTTCCTCAAGCAACTCTGACTCACCAACAAAGACTTCAAGCAGCAAGATGGAAAAAAAGACGATACTTTAGCCTTACCTGACGAACAGACCAACCTTTCAATCTGAAAGAACTCAGAAGTGCTACAAAGAAAACTAAAAATACAGCTTCAGGTGAAGACAAAATCACTTACAACATGCTAGCCAAGCTAGGAGAAAAAAGTGAAGAAGCCTTCTTGAGTCTCATCAAGAGAGTATGGGTAACAAGAACCCAACCACTCTCTTGGAACAGTGCAATTATAGTTCCCATTCCAATCCAAAGACCCAGGAAATCCAAGACTCATCTCATTAACAAGCTGTCTGGCCAAAATTGCGGAAAGAATGGCTCTTAATCGAATTGAATGGAAAGCCAATCCACTGCAGCAAAATATATTTGCTTACAGAAAAGGTGTTGGAACCACAGAATGCCTTACCTCCCTCCTGGATCAAATCAATGACAAACCTGGAATCCTTATTTTTCTTGACCTAGAAAAAGTCTTCGAGCTAGCCAGTGCTCCAGCTACACTGTGCTAATCTTGTGGATAACGAAATTAAAGGACACGCTCTTGCCTTTGCCAAAGTAAGCCTACTTAACCAAGAAGCTAAAATCAATTTCCAAGGAAAAACATGGACCTTAAAGAGGCTGGAAAATGGGATTCCGCAGGGAGGAATACTAAGCCCCTTCCTCTTCAACTGTCTCATGGAACAATTGATGAAGCTCAAGTTACCAAAAGTCAAACTGCTTAACTATGCAGACGACTTTGTGGCCATTATCAATGACAAATTTTTGTGATCATTATTAATTATAATTTTTCCCCATTGCTTCCGTGTCTCAGAAGTAATGGGGACAAAAGTGTAGTCTTGATCCAGTTCTCTGTACTTACGGGATTTGGCTGATTCTCTGTGAGTGGCAGCGCCACCTGGTTGTGCAACACTGAAGTCAATGTAGGTGTTAGCCAGGGTTGATACGCACGTGTAGTCCCATACCAACTGCTTGCCATTCTTCCAGGGGTTCACTGTGATACCATCCGGGCGACCAATAAGAGCATCAGAGTTATGGGGCGTTAGGTAACGGGGCTCTCTTTCAGCTGGGCATCCAGCTGCGGTGAGGCTCCTCTTAATGATGTCGTTAACTTCACTGTGCCTCGAGTGCCATCCCCTTGTGCTTTGGCAGAGTAGGCCATGGTTACAAATATATATATATATATATATATATATATATATTTATATATATATATATATATTTATATATTAGGGGGTACCACCTCTGGTTGCGTCTGTAGGGACCCTTGGCCTCGAAGAAGAGAATATGTAGCATCGTGAAGAGCATTGTTGGGGCATCCGCATATAGTCACATATTGTCTTCTACTACCACCCCTCCCCTATATAATGTATATTTTGTAATTTTACTTTATTTAAAACATCATTACACATAATGGGTTACAACATTTTATATAGTGTGTGTAACACACACACACTATATACACATTTTCCTTCTATATGCTCTGTAGAGTGTTGCAAGAAATTACTAGGCTATTAAAGTATATATATCTCTCTTTCTTTTACAGAGTGAAAGCAGTACGACTAGAAAAACTGACGTCGCTGGTTGCATAATTGATGACGTCAGGCTGCGTCTTGTGACGTCAGGCTGCGTCTTATAATGTCAGGCTGCGTCTTATAACGTCAGGCTGCGTCTTACGACGTCATTCGTGCCTCGTGCAGGGGTCACGTGTATAAAGTGTGTGACATAGCGAGTGCGTCGAGAACAGTGCTGCGTCATTTAAATAAATCAAATTACTCAAATGTTGAGTGATCGTGACGTTAGAGATAACGTCGCCTGCACTAAATCACTAAGTTTAATAAAATGTTGAATATTGCATGAAAATGAAGATGTGTTGGTGATTTTGGCTAATATGAAGGTGTTTAGTGACCTGGAGTCTTACTAGTTCAGAGGCGGTTATTCACAAGCCACAGTGGTGGCACAAGCCACTTTTCACCCTTGACCAACAGACAGACACGACCATACAAGCCACTCTCCACCACTGACCAACAGACAGACACGACCATACAAGCCACTCTCCACCACTGACCAACAGACAGACACGACCATACAAGCCACTCTCCACCATTGACCAACAGACTAACACGACCATACAAGCCACTCTCCACCATTGACCAACAGACTAACACGACCATACAAGCCACTCTCCACCATTGACCAACAGACTAACACGACCATACAAGCCACTCTCCACCCTTGACCAACAGACTAACACGACCATACAAGCCACTCTCCACCATTGACCAACAGACAGACACGACCATACAAGCCACTCTCCACCCTTGACCAACAGACTAACACGACCATACAAGCCACTCTCCACCATTGACCAACAGACTAACACGACCATACAAGCCACTCTCCACCCTTGACCAACAGACTAACACGACCATACAAGCCACTCTCCACCATTGACCAACAGACTAACACGACCATACAAGCCACTCTCCACCCTTGACCAACAGACTAACACGACCATACAAGCCACTCTCCACCATTGACCAACAGACTAACACGACCATACAAGCCACTCTCCACCCTTGACCAACAGACTAACACGACCATACAAGCCACTCTCCACCCTTGACCAACAGACTAACACGACCATACAAGCCACTCTCCACCATTGACCAACAGACTAACACGACCATACAAGCCACTCTCCACCCTTGACCAACAGACTAACACGACCATACAAGCCACTCTCCACCCTTGACCAACAGACTAACACGACCATACAAGCCACTCTCCACCATTGACCAACAGACTAACACGACCATACAAGCCACTCTCCACCCTTGACCAACAGACAGACACGACCATACAAGCCACTCTCCACCACTGACCAACAGACTAACACGACCATACAAGCCACTCTCCACCATTGACCAACAAGCACGACCATAACCAAGGCTTCCAACTGCTAAATATTACAAATCTGTGAACTTATAAGTGGAACAACCTCACCATGGCTGGGTACCAGTCATCTAAGTGATTCACTTCGATTTTCTATACGGTAATGTAAAGTGACGTGAGGAGATGACGATGATTGCCGAGGCAATTCTGAAATGCTACGAAGTCAATAATATAGAAATTATGATCATTATATCAGAAAACATTAATTACTATTAGAAAAAAGTTGGTGATTGAGGACCAACTATTTAAGAAGTTAAATAAATGGACATGTGGTTTATTTCTCTAAACTTTTAGCAAAGAAAATGCTTAATATTTTAAAGCATTATAAGGGGAAAGATATTGAACAATATAGGAATACTTAGAAAGAATTTCTTAACCCAAAAAAATTGTATATTACAAAATATGGTCGGTGAGACGGGAAATGTTAAGATTCGGCCAACTGTTGCATTTTTGGGACGAATTTCAATATCCACTAGCGGATTTAGTTTAAAATGGCAACCTAGAAGTTTGGTCATTACAAACTTTTGAAATTAACTGACCAACAAATGGCCCTCGTGAGTCTCTATCGAATTTTAACCGACTTTAACGGGTTTTAACGGTCGCTAGCGGTAATGAATCTAAAAGGCTCCCGTCTCCACTATAGCATAGGTAATGCCCCCACCATGCAGCCGGGGAGGAGATGTGTCAATGCGATCCCCAACAAGATGGAGAAAAGAAGATCTAAAAGCCTCCCCAACAAGCAGGTGGAGGTGAAAGGGGGTAGGGCGCCGAGGCCTCCTAACAGTAATGGGGTCTTCACCTTCAGCCATAACACCATGATGAACCCCATAGTCAAGAAGCAACGGAGTGTAAGCATAGACAGGTGAGTCCAAAGGTCCAACGACTCCTCTTTCCTTGGGCACAGACATATGAGTCCACTTAACACACACACACAGACAAGTGAGTCCTAAAACAGGCGAGTCTAAAGACTCTTTCCCCTAAGAACACACAGGTGAGTCCAAAGACTCTTCCTCATCTACTCATCACAGACTCCTGTAAGTCCACAGGACTCCTGTAGTGGTCTAGCGGTCTTTACTTATATGATTCCTTGCCATACTGATATGGTTTAGAGCACATTTTCATACGATTTAGTCTTTACAAAATTTATTCTGCAAAAAATATACGTTAATTTAGAGGTTCTTACGTCTTGATTCCACTGTGTTTGGCCTTTGTACACGTACAAAAATGTAACAACTCTTGTATGTAACAATTCTTTGTAATAAGCGAGTAACCTAGAGCATTCATAATAGGAACTTGGGGTAATTATCCTCCTACTTCTTTATGGTACGTGCAGGTTGCACGAAGGGTTCATCCTCCCGGCGACGACACGAGGGAGCATAGACCCTCTATGTTTTCTACTTGCGTCGAAAACTTCATCAACAAAAGTGAACTTATTTGTTGAAGTCTCCCATTTTAGGAAGATCGTTTTCTTTGGCAGTTCTTGTAATAAAAAATGGAGCTTCCCTGGAATACGATCCCCTGCCGCGAAGAATCGTTTTTTCATCCAAGTACACATTTTACTGTTGCGTTAAACAGAGGCTACAGTTAAGGAATTGCGCCCAGTAAATCCTCCCCGGCCAGGATACGAACCCATGACATAGCGCTCGCGGAACGCCAGGCGAGTGTCTTACCACTACACCACGGAGACTGCTGATATATATTGATATATTTCGGAGATTATTGATATATATAAAATATTCACGGGGATGGACAGAGTGGAAAGAGACGAAATGTTCACACTGATTACTAACAGAACACGGGGACATTAGTGGAAGCTGGAAACTCAGATAAGTCACTGGTATGTTAGGAAGTTTTCTTTTAGCGTGAGAGTAGTGGAAAAATGGAATGCACTTAAGGAGCAGGTTGTGGAAGCAAACTCTATTCATAATTTTAAAACTAGATATGATAGTGAAACAGGACAGGAGTCATTACTTTAAACAACCGGCGGCTAGAAAGGCGGGATCCAAGAGTCAGTGGTCGATCCTGCAGGCACAAATAGGTGAGTACACACACACACACACACACACACACACACACACACACACTACAGGGGGCCTCGTAGCCTGGTGGATAGCGCGCAGGACTCGTAATTCTGTGGCGCGGGTTCGATTCCCGCACCAGGCAGAAACAAATGGGCAAAGTTTCTTTCACCCTAAGTGCCCCTGTTACCTAGCAGTAAATAGGTACCTGGGAGTTAGTCAGCTGTCACGGGCTGCTTCCTGGGGGGTGTGTGTGTGTGTGTGGTGTGGAAAAAAAAAAAAAAAAAAGTAGTTAGTAAACAGTTGATTGACAGTTGAGAGGCGGGCCGAAAGAGCAAAGCTCAACCCCCGCAAAAACACAACTAGTAAACACAACTAGTAAACACACACACACACACACACACACACACACACACACACACACACACACACACACGCAAACACACACGGGGGGGGGGGGTCAGATAGCTGAGCAGACAATGCGCAGGACCCATGCCACAGGACTAATTCTATAGCACGGGTTCGATTCCCGGATCAGGCAGAAACAAATGGGCAGAGTTTCTTTTCACCCTGAATGCCCCTGTTACCTAGCAGTAAATAGGTACCTGGGAGTTAGGCAGCTGTTACGTCTAACAGCTGTTACGTCTTACATATGTTACCACATATGTAAGACCTTACATATGTTACCACATATGTAAGACCTTACATATGTTACCACATATGTAAGACTTTACATATGTTACCACATATGGTCCGTGTGGTCTGACATATGTTCTCACATACGTAAGTATGTGAGAACACGTATGTTCTAAGTATGCGGCCCCAGCATGGAGCCCGTACCTTGTCAAGCACAAGACGAAGCTGGAAAAAGTTCAGAGGTATGCCAATAGACTAGTCCCGGAGCTAAGCGGCTTGAGTTACGAGGAAAGGCTGCGAGAGATGCACCTTACGACACTGGAAGACAGAAGAGTTAAGGGGGAGACATGATCACTACCTACAAAATCCTCAGGGGTATTGACAGGGTAGATAAGGATAAACTATTCAAAACTGGTGGTATACAAATAAGGGGACACAGGTGGAAACTGAGTACCCAAATGAGCCACAGGGACGTTAGAGAGAACTTTTTCAGTGTCAGAGTGGTTAATAGGTGGAATGCATTGGGCAGTGATGTGGTGGAGGCTGACTCCATACACAGTTTTAAATGTAGATATGATAGAGCCCTGTAGGCTTAGGAATCTGTACACCAGTTGATTGACTGTTGAGAGGCGGGACCAAAGAGCCAGAGCTCAACCCCTGGAAGCACAATTAGGTGAGTACACACACACACACACACAGGAGGTCTTCACATTAGAGCAAGGAGAAGGTCCAGAGATAAGAGAGGAAATAGTTAACCAGGTACCACCAGAAGAGTTTGGGATTACCAGTGGGGATGTAAGGAAGCTCTTGCTAGAGTTGGATGTAACAAAGGCTATATGCCCGGAAGGAATCTTCCCTTGGATCCTAAAGGAAGGAGCATAAGTACTGTGCCTGCCACTCTCCACAGTGTATAACAAATCACTGGTAACAAGGGAACTGCCAAAAATTTGGAAGACGGCTATTGTAGTCCCGATATACAAGAA